>NC_073391.1:362500-515000 GCF_028641065.1 Leucoraja erinaceus
TTCAGGCAGGCCAAACAACTAATTTCATTTCCAATTACATTGCAGTTTCAAGCGCAGGCCAAGCCAAACAGCTGATTGCATTTTCACTTCATTTCCATTGCCATTGCACTTTCAAGCACAGGGCAGGCTCAAGCCAAACAGCTCATTGCATTTTCACTTCATTTCCATTGCCATTGCAGTTTCAAGCACAGGGCAGGCCAAACAACTCATTTCATTTTCATTAAGGGTTCACAAATCATTTATTCAAGTACATTGCATACTCACAGTGTTCTGAAGTTTCCCAGCTCAGACAGAGAGTCGTGACCTCTCCCTCGCCATCTTGCAGACAGACTGCGCCACGTCCACACATCCGGGTTTTATAGACCCTCCCCCCCCTCCCACCGGACGGGGCGTGGCCTTCATGGAGGTGATTGACAAATGTGATTTTTAAAACGCTAATAAGTCTTTTATTTTTCATTGATGGGAAAAATCCTCAGGGCCTGCGCAGCAGAGGACTCTGAGTGAGAGGGTCAGAAAATCACAGCCATATGTGGTAGTGTTTTTTTTCTAAAATCAACGCACAGTGCAAACAGAAAGTGGTCAAGACGAGACTTTTAATTATATAGATACCTCTGCAATCTCTTTTGTCTCAGAGATTTTTAAGAATCTGTTTGATTTCTCCTGTGATGTCTGCTTCATCGTGCATGTAATTGTGTTAATTCTTTGCATCTCCAATTGTTCATAATTTGGCATTTATTATATTTACTTATTGCAAATATATCCCTTTTCTGTCAAGTGAATCTAGCAAAAGGCAATGTTTATCTGCAGCTACAGGTTTCTTGATGAATGGTCCAACCAGGCTGGGTTGCTCCCCACTGTACCCCTGTAGAAGCTTTATAAAGTATTCAATAGAATCTGCTCAATCTCCTCAAACTCCTGAGGATTTAAAGGCATTGGTGAACATATTTTGTAAGTACATCCTTGCTGCCTCAAGTAAGCTTGCTGGCTCAAAGTGGGGGGCAGCAGCCCCCACACTGCGCATTTCAGCACTAGCCCTTGCATTTTCTTCAGCCGAATATTGTGCCCCTGTTTGGTCCAGGTCATCCCACACACACCATGTGGACACCCAATTGAACTCAACAATGTGGATCATCACAGGAACAATCCGCCCAACACCACTCCCCTGGCTTCCTGTCCTATCCAACATAGCCCCTCCACACATCTGGCGAGTAGTCCTCACTCAAAGGATGCTCCAAAAGACCAAAAACTCCCCTCACCTGCCAATTCACATGGACATCTTCAACCCACCCACTGCTCGACTTCCATCTAGACGACCAATTTGGAAGAACCCACCACCAGCTGATTTCACCATCCAATCAGCTTGGAAAAAGGAATGGGAGTCCAAGGACGTCCCAAATAAACATCTGGTGTCAGACCCCACCCTACCGGTCCCTGGCACCAATCTCCCAAGGAAGCAGTGGACGACGCTGAATAGATTCAGGACTGGACATGGCCCCTGCTTGGCCAGCCTTCACAAATGGGGCAGCAGTCCAACCCCACGGTGTGCTTGTGGAGAGCAGCAAACAATGCAACACATCATTGAAGCATGCCCTCAACAAAGACTCAAAGGAGGACTTGTCACCCTTCATACAGCAAATCAAGAGGCAACTGCTTGGCTAAAGGACTTTGCATTCGCTAAATAAAGTACATCCTAGTGCTGGGCCCAGGATAAAATGATGAATCTGGTATTCTGACACTATCTCTCTATAAATATCAAAAGGTAAAATATCCCTTGTATGGTCTCCTATTTGGTAAAGTGCCCTGATTGGCACCTGACTCTCGGATAATCATACCAAAGTTAGTACTGTAGTCTCTAGTGTTTAGTTTAGAAGGATGCAGTATGGAAACAGGCCCTTTGGCCCAAAGATTCCATGCCAACCAGTATCAACCATACGGCATCAGTAGTCAGGATTGAACCTGGGTCATTGGTGCTATAAGGCAGCAACTCTACCACTGTGCCACTGTGTCACCATGTCACAGGGCACCTTAGATTTTGCAACATTCAATCTCAGGCAGAATGACCCTGTTGTGCTCTCCGCTCCCCACTGCCTTAGGTTATCCCTAATGATCACCCATCCAACAGTTTGTTGAGCTTACCTTCTGCTTACCTTCTGAGACCAGATGGTTTAGCTATTAGTGCAACCACTTGACACGTTGGTGGACCTAGGTCAGATCCTAACCTTGGGCTTTGTTTGTGCCTGGCTTTTCTCTGGATGTTCCCAACCCCTCCCCCACCTCAGATATATTGGCAGGATAATCAGCCTTCTAAGTTAGCTCTAGTGTAGGTTAATGTAAACAAATAAAGAGAGAATGTTGCAGAGATGTAGAGATAGTGATGTAAGGAGAGGGGGATTGACTTGCTCTCTTGGGAGCTGGCATGGACCATTGTATGATGGGCTCCTCTTGCGAGTAGCTGTAAGTAAAGATAAGATGGGGTCAGCACAGGACACACACTGAAACAAAAAATCAAAACGAGTTCAATTATTTTTGTCTGCTGAATCTACTGGAATATCTTCATTAATTTTTCTTCATCTTGGACTCATTCTGACACATTATGTGCTATGACTAACCCATTCTATTCTCACTCATAGTTAATTTCATTGAAATTATTTTTTTCAAACCATCTAAAAATACTTTGTTCACAGAGTAATCGGTATGCTCCCTTTGCTGCTTTCCCTGCTGCTGTTTTCTCTGCATTGCTACTGTTGAGTCACCATCTTACCATGTTTCCATTCATACCACATCACTTATCTCTGCAAACTCTGCCTTTGCAAATGCATAAATCCCTCAAAGAGTAGTGGATAATTGCCACTGTGAAAGACATTTATAGGTAGACAAAAATGCTGGAGAAACTCAGCGGGTGCGGCAGCATTGTATTGTATTGTATTGTATTTTAATGACCACACAGCCAGGCTGGTGGAATTTGTTATCAGTTCAGCTCGGTACAGGTTCCAACATTTCATCAAACATTAAACATATAGCATAGATATACATACAGACAGACACATTACATAATACATAAGGGCCATGCTTATTCTTATTCCTCACCGTACAGAGTTTAGAATGTTAATTGCAGTGGGAATGAAACTGTTTTTGAAGCGGTTTGTTTTGGAGGCAATTGTCCTGTAGCGCCTCCCAGAGGGCAGTAGCTGAAAGGCATAGTGTGCAGGGTGAGTAGGATCAGAGATGATCTTGCGGGCTCTGTGTAGTGTCCGTTTGTGATAAAGTGATTCCAGAGATGGTAGGGGTAAGCCAATAATTTTTGATGATCTGTTGATGATGCGCTGTAATTTCTTCCGGGAGAGTGAGTCGAGACTGCCGAACCAGACTGTGATGGATGAAGTGAGGATGCTTTCAATGATGGCTGTATAGAAGCGGAGCATGAGATGAGACCTTACTCTGAACTTCCTGAGCTGTCGGAGATGGAAAAGTCTTTACTGGTCTTTCCCATAGTTGTGGTCCTCCATTTGAGGTTGTTGCTGCTGTGGGTTCCAAGGAGTTTGAATGTGTCAGTGATGGAGATGGATTCGCCTTTAATGAGCACAGGAGTTTTGGGGGATGGCTGGCGTCTTGGGTCGATGATGAGTTCTTTTGTTTTTGATGAATTGAGTAAGAGATCATGGTCTGCGCACCAGGTCACTGCTTGGTTGACCTGTGCACGGTATTCAGTTTCTTGGTTGTTGGTGATGAATCCAATGATGGTTGAGTGGTCCGCGTACTTGTACAGGTTGACGGAGCTGTGGTGGGATGTGAGCTGGTTTGTGTAAAGGGAGAATAGCCAGGGTGAGAGAACACAGCCTTGGGGTGTGCCTGTACTGAGGAACAGAGGGGAGGATGTGTTATTGTTGATCCTCACCCTTTGTTGCCTGTTCCAGAGAAAGCTGTGAATCCAGTGGCAGATGCATGGGTCAATGTTCATGTCCAGTAATTTATTGAACAGTTTGGCCGGGTTTATTGTATTGAATGCGGAGCTGAAATCCATGAACAGGATGCGGGCATATGTGTTTGCGGACTCCAGGTGGTTCAGAATGTGATGAGTTGCTAAGTTGACGGTGTCCTCAACTGACCTGTTGGCTCTGTATGCAAATTGGTATGGGTCCATGAGTGGGATGGTGACTGTTTTCAGGTGATTGAGTATGATGCGCTCAAATGATTTCATGACTGCCGATGTCAAGGCAATGGGTCTATAGTCATTGAGGCAGGAGACGGTCTTGGCCTTGGGAACCGGGATGATAATGGATTCTTTGAAGCAATTGGGTACTGAGCTTTGACAGAGGGAGGTGTTGAAGATGTTGGTAAAAACCCCCACTTCCGGTGGCGCTATGGAGTAGGAGAGACTCGCGCCAACTAGCTCCGTGAAAAAAAACGAAAAAACGGGGGGAAAAGACAGATCCTACCTGCAGAAAACGGCACCGATTGTTTTGCAGTAGGCCCGTGACGTCATCAGGCGCGCGACACCGGCAGTATGTCGACTCAGCATACTCCCCCTCCCAAGACAAAAACCGGCAAGACTAAAGAGGTAGGCCCAACTGAAGCCTCGGCCTCAGGTTTAACAGCATCCCGAGAAGACATCTCAAAGAAGAAGAAAAAGACTGAGATGGAAGAATTAAAAACGTTTCTTACACAGGAAATCTCTAATTTAATGGAGGAACTTAAAAATCTTAGACAGAACTTTAAAGAAGAGCTCACATCTTTTAAAAAAGAAATTAAAGAACAAATTAAAGACGAGGTTACAGAGATGGTACACAAAGTCCTGGAAGACTGGAAATTAGATATGGAAAGAAATTTGACTCAAAATGTTGAAGAAGTAAATGAAAAACTGAATATGATGGAATCTAGATTTGATTCTAAACTTGAACCTATCTTCCAGACATTAAACCAACACCACAAGATTGTAAAAGAACTTGAGGAATTTGCTGAGACAAGCACTGTAACTACAAAACAACTCATCACCGAGAACCAACGCCTATCAAAGTTATTGCGTCAAATAACCGAAAAATGTACAGACTTGGAGGGACGACAGAGGCGTCAGAATTTAAGAATCGTGGGCATCCAGGAAGGCAGAGAGGGGACTCGTGACCCCCGTGAATTTGCTGCAGATGTACTGAAAACAATTTTGAACCTGGACCAGGCGCCATTACTTGCCCGAGCGCACAGAGTGCCGAGACGTCCCCAAAGGTGGGCGACCCTCCAAGAATAATGATAGTAAAGGTCCAATATGACCATGTATTGGATGACATGATGAGGAAAATTGGCAAAAGCAGAAATCTTGTATATGAAGGAGACAAGATTAGCGTATTCAGAGATTATCCTGTGGAAGTTGCTAAGAAAAGAGCATTGTTCACAGAAACAAGAAGAATACTGAAGAACATAAAGAATCTGAGATATGGTCTGTTATACCCCGCAACACTAAGAGTTTCTTACGAGAAGAAGGAACACTTCTTCATCAAGCATACAGAAGCATTTGAATTTGCCAAGAACATCGAGGACAAGATCGAAGATTGAAAAATATTCAACACTCAACACCTACCTGGATACTGCTAGCTAGCAGAGAAGATATGGAACTGTAAACTTTAAACTATTATATTTAAGAGTTGCCTAAAATTCGCAATAAGAATTGGGTAAATATCCTGCAACGGATATATAATATTTACATTTTAGTACTAACTTCTAACAACTATTAATAATCATGAATACTAACTAACACTAACTATTGATAATAAGTTTATTTAGATTATTTAAGAATTAACTAAAAGTATGAAATATAAGTAAAGTGTGATTCAGGTATTTTATAATGAAAAATGTATAGTGGCTCTTTGATGTTTTTGTCTTTGATTATTCTTTGATAAATGTTTATATTATACAAAACTAACATTTCAATTTGAGACTACTAATTATATAATTAATGGAATATAATTATTATTTCTTTCCCCCCCACAAATTGTTTGCATCGAATTGGAAACTTTCCTTTCAAGGAAAGTACGGAGCTAGTATTTTTATTAACCAAATGCTACGGAAGTCCATAGATGCTGAGCCACATTAGGGTGGCTATCACTAACTGCACGCATTGTAGTTGTAGTTGCTTTTTCTTTTTTACTTTCCACACTTTACTACCCCAATTTGCTATCACATTTTATCTTATATCATATTATATTTTGTATTTGGAATGGAATTGCATATTTTATTTAAGGAGATATGTTTGGATGGAAAACAGACGTGACCTAAAATTCATCTACCTGATGTTCGAGTATAAGGTAGGGTTTAGTGTGCTGAATCATCTGCTCTACCACTTAATCACAAGATGCAAGACATGAATATAAAAATTGGGGGTGAGGGAATTAAATTCTGTAGTTGGAATGTTAAGGGGATTAATGAACCTATCAAGAGAGGCAAAGTGTTAGCTCATTTAAAATCATTGAAAACAGATATAATATTTCTCCAGGAGACACATCTTAAAAAGGAAACACAACACAGATTGAAAGCAAAATGGATTACTAAAGCGTACCACTCTTCATTCTCACATAAATCTAGAGGTGTTGCAATATTAATTCGTAAAGGTATACCCTTTAAACATATATCAACGATAGAAGACATTGAAGGCAGATATATTGTAATAATAGGGGAGTTATACTTAAAAAAGGTGACTCTCCTCAATGTGTATGGACCAAATTTTGATAGCCCTCTGTTTTTTAAGAGAATTCTTAACAATATCCCAGAATGTACACAACAAAACTTAATAATCGGTGGAGATTTAAATTGTACATTGGATGCTTGTTTGGATAGATCATCAACTCAAAGAAAACTAAAATCTTGATCAAGTGAATGTTTAAACTCATACACCAATACTACTAATATTAAGGATGTTTGGAGAATTGAAAATCCATCGGGCCGAGAATATTCATTTTACTCACCAGTACATAAAACTAACTCAAGGATAGACTATTTTTTAGTAGATTCAAAACTTATCCCATTTACCTATAACTCGCAATATCATAACATCATAATCTCAGACCACGCTCCACTAACATTTATGATCAAACTAAACGGAATGGTAGAGACACAGTCACAATGGAGATTTAAGCCCCAAATCTTAAAACATAAGTTATGTAATGAATACCTAGTAAAACAGATTAAAATGTTTTTTGAGGCTAACGATAGCCCTGAAATCTCTGCTTCCCTTCTTTGGGAAACATTTAAAGCATTTGTACGAGGAGCATTAATTTCTTCCAAATCATTTTTTAATAAAGAGAATAGGGCCAAACAACAGAAATTGGAAATGGAAATAAAGCAATTAGACACAGAAAATGCAGCAGCACCATCAACGATAAAACACAATAAAATTACAGTACTGAAATATAAATTAAACAAGATATATTCAGACCAAGTTATAAAACTTTATCAACATACAAAACAATTACATTTTGAATTTGGTGATAAACCACAAAAACTATTAGCGCGTCAACTTCGTAAATTGGACGGGGAAAAAACAATATACAAAATTAGAACAGACAAGGGAGAAACATTGACACCGCCTAAAGATGTTAATGATAGATTTCTACAATACTACCAAAAATTGTATTCATCTAAAATAACAGAACAATCAACGGGAATGGAAACATTTTTACAGAATTGTAAGCTTACGGGTCTAGATCAGAAAGAGAGAGAATTACTAGGGGCTGAAATTACGATAAAAGACATCGAAGAGTCAATCAAATCTTTAGAAAACGGAAAGGCTGCAGGCCCCGATGGTCTAAATTCTGAATTTTATTAAAAAAATTATGATTTGTTTTCCCCACGCCTACAGACAATGTACAAATACGCTTACACTCAACAGAAATTCCCAGAAACTCTAAATGAATCTACAATCATACTCATACCAAAAACGGACAAGGATCTTGAAGACCCAGGTTCATACAGAACCATAGCCCTCTTAAATACTGATCAGAAAATATTAACTAAAATTCTATCTAATAGATTGAGCTTAGTGATCAGCAAATCAATACATCCCGACCAAACAGGGTTTATCCCCAAACGGTATTCATTTTATAATCTGAGAAGATTGTTTAATATTATATACTCCAATAGAATTCCTAATGCAGATCTAGCAATTATTTCGTTAGATGCTGAAAAAGCATTTGACCAGGTAGAATGGCCATATTTATTTTCGGTGATGGAAAAATTTCAACTAGGAGAGAAGTACTGTACATGGGTTAAATTGTTATATTCTAATCCAACAGCCAGAATATTAACAAACAAAATGTTATCAACTACATTTAATTTCTCTAGAGGCTGTAGACAAGGATGTTCACTATCCCCACTATTATTTGCTCTTGCAATCGAACCCCTAGCAGAAAGCGTTAGAAACCATCCAGGAATATATGGATACAATACTAGAGACACAAGGAATAAAATCTCCTTATATGCAGATGATGTACTAATATATATTACAAAGTTAGAAACTAGTATTCCAAACTTATTAAATCTAATAACTCAATTTGGTCAGTTTTCGGGATAGAAACATAGAAATTAGGTGCAGGAGTAGGCCATTCGGCCCTTCGAGCCTGCACCGCCATTCAATATGATCATGGCTGATCATCCAACTCAGTATCCCGTACCTGCCTTCTCTCCATACTCCCGATCCCCTTAGCCACAAGGGCCACATCTAACTCCCTCTTAAATATAGCCAATGCACTGGTCTCAACTACCCTCTGTGGCAGAGAGTTCCAGAGATTCACCACTCTCTGTGTGAAAAAAGTTCTTCTCATCTCGGTTTTAAAGGATTTCCCCCTTATCCTTAAGCTGTGAACCCTTGTCCTGGACTTCCCTAACATCGGGAACAATGTTATAGAATTAATTGGAATATAGAATTAATTGGAATAAAAGTGAAATCATGCCAATAACAAAATTCAATTTACATACAATACAACAATCCCCTTTTAAAATAGTTAAAGATAAATTTAAATACTTAGGAATCTATGTAACTAAGACATATACCTCTTTATTTAAACTAAATTTCCCACCCTTACTGAATAAACAACATAAGAATATTCAATACTGGAAAACACTTCCCATTTCTATGCTTGGGAGAATTAATGCTATAAAAATGATTTTTTTACCGCAACTGCTGTACCTATTTCAATTAATTCCGATATATATCCCAAAAACGTTTTTCAACGAAGTCGACTCCATTGTTACAAGTTTTGTTTGGGATTATAAGAATCATAGAATAAGTAATAAACATTTATATAAGTCAAAGATAAAGGAGGTTTGGCTTTGCCAAATTTCTTATTTTATATTTGGGCAGTCCATATTAAAAACATGAATTTCTGGCTGGAAGAAATGGATCAACAACCAGATTGGTTAATGATGGAAAAGGAAGACTGTCTACCTTTTGAAATTGGACCGATCATATTTGCCCCCACAAAACTGCACAAAAAAACCTATAAAGAAAACCCCATAATACATAGTGGAATACGAATTTGGAAACAAATAAAAAAAGATTTAAAATTGAATAATATACCACTATGCCTTCCCATTGTAAATAATCCTTTATTCAAATCATCCTTTATGGACAAAGGTTTCACACAATGGAAAAATTATGGAATCAAAAATATTGGACATCTTTATGGGAAAGGCACTTTTCTTTCATTTCAAGAGTTACAACAGAATTATGGACTGCACTCAAATAATTTCTTCAGATATCTACAAATTAGAGATTATGTTAAATCTAATACACAAGTCTACAGGAGTAGGGAATCAGAAATTCTTGATGAATGTTTGAACAAGCATCCTAATACTGAAAAACTAATAGCTTATATTTATAACACCCTACTAAACAACGAGGTACCACCGTCCGAACCATATAGATACAAATGGGAAAATGAAATAGGTCACCCTATAACGAAAGATATGTGGGACGAAAGTTTACAACAAATACATCAATGTTCATTAAATGCCAGACATACTTTAATACAATTCAAGGTCTTACATAGACTACACTACTCTAAAATAAAACTAAATAGAATCTTCCCACAAATCTCTCCTATTTGTGATAAATGTCTACATCTAGAGGCTAATTTAACACATACGTTTGCAAACTGTATAAAACTTAAACATTTCTGGACTGATATTTTTGAAATAACTTCAGAAGTTATTAATACAAAACTGGACCCAGACACAAAATTAATAATACTTGGAATATCAGAACAAAGTTTAACACTCACAACAAACCAAAGAAATTTCCTCGACTACAGTATAATAATCGGGAAAAAATTAATATTAAAATTTTGGAAAGGCCCTACAACCCCCACAATTAAAATGTGGATTACGGAAATGTCGGAGACCCTATACTTAGAAAGAATTAGACTCGTCTTAATGGACAAACAAGATCTTTTCGATAAAATCTGGGCTCCATTCATTAACTATCTGAAGGGATAGATTGGCACAGCACGAGGACCCAACTGAAACTTGAACTCAGGATCAGATGAAAAGCTATACTTTATAATCTACGAACCTATCTCCATTGACGTATTACAGGTAATCCATTCCACCTCTTCCGTTTCTCTGTTTTTTTTAATTTGTAACTTTCTACCCTCTCTTTCTCTTTCTTTCTATAAAAAATAAAAACACTAGAAGCAGAAGTAATTGATAATTGAAAATTTTAACAATGTATGACTGATGTATATGAAAAGTCTTTTTACTATAATATGTAACTATACTTTATAATATGTCTACTTCTAATAAAAATATTAAAAAAAAAAAAACCCCAGCCAGTTCTGCAGCACAGTGCATCTGTGGAGCAAAGGAAATAGGCAACATTTCGAGTCGAAACTCTTCTTCAGAAATGTATACACAGTTTACCCCATCGCAATAGAGCATTATACAATTGACTATGTTTCCGGGAATGTTCCTTCCCAGCAAGTCACCACACAAGTGAATCATCCTACCACAACTAGAGAGCAGTGCTGAACTACTATTTACGTCTTTGATGACTCTTGAACCATCCTTGATCGGACATTACTAGCTTTACCTTGCACTAAACGTTATTCCCTTATCATGTATCAATACACTGTAAATGGCTTGATTGTTACCATGTATTGTCTTTCAGCTGACTGGATAGGACACAACAGATGAATTTCACTGTACCTCGGTATACATGATAATAAACTAAACTGTAACTAAACTGTGACTGTAACTATCATCATAATACACAATTAGGTACAGTTTCTCCTTTTTTGGCTTATTTGCATGAAGTTTCTGGATTGGGTTCTTCTCGATTCACTCAAGAATGCTTTTTAAACCTGCATAAAATGTGCTGAAATATGATTTGTGCTTGATGTAATTTTAGATGAATTGAACTGCAGAAACAGTTATCGCCTCAGGGAAGATGTGAGTCATTGTGTCTTGATTCAGTATGAGCAGCACCAGGGAAGCCATGGACTAACATGGCATGGAAACAGGGCATTCGGTTCATTTGATTTACATTGTGCACTGAGCACCCATTCATTTAAAACCCAGCACTTGGCCCATAGCCTCTTCTGCCTTAGAGATTTCAGTGCTCTCCTGGATGGAAGTGCACTTCTGTCAGAGACTCTGCTTCCACCACACTGTCAGACAATCCAGCGACCGACCTGAAAAAGTTCACCCTCAGATCCTCTCTCAATCTCTTATCCCTTAACCCGAATCAGTCCTCGAGCTATATTGTCTCCTAATAAGATTTTAATAAGATTATTTTATTTTTGCAATCTATCCTATCAATATTCCTCATTGTTTATACACCTTAATCATTTAGTTGAGTTTAGTTTAGTTTAGAGATACAGCGCGGAAACAGGGCCTTTGGCCCACCGTGTCTACACCGACCAGCAATCCCCGCACACTAACACTATCTTACACATACTTGGGACAATTTACACCTATACCAAGTATGCAATCCCAAACCAATTAACCTACAAACCTGTACGTCTTTGGAGTGTGGGAGGAAACCAAAGATCTCGGAGAAAACCCACGGCGTCACCAGGAGAACGTACAAACTCCGTACAAATATCACCCGTAGTCGGGATCGAACCCGGGACTCTGGCGCTGCGAGTGCTGGAAGGCAGCAACTCTACTGCTGTGCCACCGTGTCGCATAAACAAATGATGTTCCCACTTAACCTCGTCCACTCCAGGGGAAAAAACCTGGTCTCTCCCGCCTCTCCTCATAACTGAAACGATCCATCCCAAGCCATGCCCTTGTCCTTGTGATAGCAACAGGAAGATACGGGGTCTTAATGTGTGGCTGAGGGGCTGGTGCAGAGAGCAAGGATTTAAATTTATAGACCACTGGGATCTCTTCTGGGGTAGGGGTGACCTGAACAAAAGGGACGGGTTACACCTTAACTGGAGGGGGACCAACGTTCTGGCAGGCAGGTTTGCGAGGGCTACACATGTGGGTTTAAACTAAATAGTGGGGGAGAGGGATTGACAAATTGGGAGTATAACGATGGAGTTGAAGGGGAAGTGAGTACAGGAAAAGACTCCCGAATTAATGGGAAGGACAGTTTGAGAAGGGATAAGAGAGTAAGGTCAGGGCCAACTGCGAGTGGTGCGAGAGGGGAGGTGAATACCAAAGTCAAAGTGTTGTATATGAATGCGCAAAGTATAAGAAATAAAGTGGATGAGCTTGAGGTTCAGTTAGAAATTGGCAAGTATGATGTTGTGGGAATTACAGAGACATGGCTGCAAGAGGGCCAGAGCTGGGAACTGAATATCAAGGGTAATATGTCCTATTAAAAAGACAGACATGTGGGCATAGGGGGTGGGGTAGCTCTGTTGGTGAGGAATGAAATTCAGTCCCTTGCAAGGGGTAACATTGAAACAGGAGATGTGGAGTCAGTACGGATAGAACTAAGGAATTGTAAGGGTAAAATGACTCAAATGGGACCAATCTACAGGCCCCCAAACAGTAGCCTGGACATAGGGAGCAAGTTGAATCAGGAGTTAAAATTGGCATGTCTACGTAATGCTACGGTGGTTATGGGAGACTTCAACATGCAGGTAGACTGGGGAAATCAGGTTGGTACTGGACCGCAAGAAAGGGAGTTTGTAGAGTGCCTCCATGATGGATTCTTAGAGCAGCTTGTATTGGAGCCTACCAGGGAGAAGGCAATTCTGGATTTAGTGTTGTGTAATGAACCAGATTTGATAAGGGAACTTGAGTTTAAGGAGCCATTAGGAGGTAGTGACCATAATATGATATGTTTTAATCTACTATTTGAGAGGGAGGAGTGAAAATCAGAAGTGTCAATATTGCAGTTGAACAAAGGGTACTATGGAGCCATGAGGGAGGAGCTGGCCAAAGTTGACTGGAAAGATACCCTAGCAGGGATGACAGTGGAACAACAATGGCAGGTATAAAACATGGGAATAATACATAAGGTGCAGATCAGTTCATTCCTAAGAGGAAGAAAGATTCCAAGGGGAGTAAGGGGCGACTGTGGCTGACAAGGGACATCAGGGGCAGTATAAAATTAAAATAAAAGAATTACAACGTAGCAAAGATGTGCGGGAAGCAAGAGGATTGGGTAATGTTTAAAGAGCAACAGAAGATAACTAAAAAGGCAATACGGGGAGAAAACTTGAGGTAGCCAAGAATATAAAGGAGGATAGTAAAAGCTTCTTTAGGTATGTGAAGAAGAAAAAAATTAATTAAAACCAAATTTGGACCCTTAAAGACTGAAAAAGGTGAATTTATTATGGGGAACAAGGAAATGGCAGATGAGTTGAACAGGTACTTTGGATCTGTCTTCACTAAGTAGGACACAAACAATCTTCCTGATGTAGTAGTGGCCAGAGGATCTAGGGTGACGGAGGAACTGAAGGAAATCCACATTAGGCAGGAAATTGTGTTGGGTAGACTGATGGGACTGAAGGCTGATAAATTCCGAGGGCCTGATGGTCTGCATCCCAGGGTACATAAGGAAGTGGCTCTAGAAATCGTGGATGCATTGGTGGTAATTTTCCAATGTTCTATAGACTCAGGATTAGTTCCTGTGGATTGGAGGAAGTGGCTCTAGGAACTGGGACCACAGCTATGGGCCCAGTCCACTGTCCCACCCTGTCTGAAGTCCTCCACCATAGTCCCCTTGCCCAAAAAAACCAACATCTCCAGCCTCAACGACTACCGGCCAGTCGCACTCACACCAGTGGTGATGAAGTGTTTTGAAAAACTGGTCCGGGGTCATATCACATCACTTCTGCCCCGAAGCTTTGACCCCCACCAGTTTGCGTACAGAGCAAATAGATCTACAGAGGACGCTGTAGCCACAGCTCTCCATGCTGCACTGTCTCACCTGGAGCAGCGGGGGAGCTACGTGCGGATGCTCTTTGTGGACTACAGCTCTGCTTTTAATACCATCCTTCCCCACAGACTGGTGGACAAACTGGGGGACTTGGGACTTCCACACTCCACCTGTACGTGGATCAATAGCTTCCTGTCAGGTCGCAGCCAGAGAGTCAGAGTGGGCCATCACACATCCACGGCCCTCAGCCTCAGTACCGGCTCTCCACAGGGCTGCGTACTGAGCCCCCTGCTCTACACCATCTACACGCATGACTGCACCCCCGCCCACCACAGCAACACCATTGTCAAATTTGCGGATGACACTACGGTGGTGGGACTCATCTCCGGGGGGGACGAGTACGCCTACCGGGATGAGGTGGAGCAGCTGACAGTGTGGTGTGAAGAAAATAACCTGCTCCTCAACACCTTAAAGACAAAGGAAGTAATAATAGACTTCAGGAAGAATAAAACGGACATGGTACCATTGACTATCAGAGGGGACTGTGTAGAGAGGGTGGCGGATTTCCGCTTCCTGGGAATCCATATTGAGGAGGAACTGACGTGGAGCGTGAACACCACTGCGCTGCTGAAAAAGGTCCAGCAGAGACTGCACTTCCTGAGGGTGCTCAGGAAGAATAACATCACTCAGTGACTGCTGCTGTCCTTTTATCGGTGCTCCATTGAGAGCATACTAACATACTGTGTATGCGTGTGGTACACCAGCTGCACAGCGGCTCAGAGGAAAGTGCTCCAGAGGGCCATTGACAACGCCCAGAGGATTGTCGGCTGCCCTCTCCTTACCTTGGAGGACTTACACAGTTCCCGCTGCACCAAAAAATCCCAGAATATCATAAAGGACATTTCCCACCCCGGACACTCCCTGTTTGAACTGTTGCCGTCAGGCAGATGGTACAGATCTACAAGGACAAGGACAAATAGACTAAAAAACAGTTTTTACCCCACTGCTATAAAAGCACTAAATGTAGCCGCCAAGGAACGCAGGGGCGATACAGACTAAGGGACTGTGGTAACTGTGAAATCGACAGAAGGGTGGAGGGTTGGGTTTGTATTCGTGCTTTGTTCGTGATATTTATTTAGTTGTTTATCTTTTAATATTTTACCTTGTATGTATCGTTAGCTTTTAGAAATGTTTGAATGCTGCACTGACTAGCTGACATTTTAAATTTCGTTGTACATGGTTCATGTTACAATGACAATAAAGAAACTATTCTACTATTCTAAACTATTCTATTTACAATATACATCAATGGTTTGGATGAACGGATTCAAAGTAACATTAGCAAATTTGCAGATGACACAAAGCTGCGTGACAGTGTGAACTATGAGGAGGATGCTATGAGAATGCAGGGTGACTTGGACAGGTTGGGGAAGCGGGCTGATGCATGGCAGATGCAGTATAATGTGGATAAATGTGGGGTTATCCACTTTGGTTGCAAAAAACAGGAAGGCAGATTATTATCTAAATGGTGTCAAGTTGGGAAAAGGGAAGTACAACGGGATCTGGGGGTCCTTGTTCATCAGTCAATGAAAGTAAGCATGCAGGTACAGCAGGCAGTGAAGAAAGCGAATGGCATGTTGGCCTTCATAACAAGATAAGTTGAGTAAAGAGATCCTTCTGCAGTTGTATCGGGCCCTAGTGAGACCACACCTGGAGTATTGTGTGCAGTTTTGGTCCCCTAATTTGAGGTAGGACATTCTTGCTATTGAGGGAGTGCAGCGTTGGTTCACAAGGTTAATTCCAGGGATGGCGGGACTGTCATATGCTGAGAGAATGGAACGGCTGAGCTTGTACACTCTGGAATTTAGAAGGATGGGAGGGTATCTCATTGAAACATATAAGATTGTTAAGGGCTTGGACACGCTAGAGGAAGGAAACATGTTCCCAATGTTCACATTGAATGGCGGTGCTGGCTTGAAGGGCCAAATGGCCTACTCCTGCACCTATTGTCTATTGTCTATTGTATACTGTATAAAGGTTTGGATACGCTAGAGGCAGGAAACATGTTCCCGATGTTGGGGGAGTCCAGTACCAGGGGCCACAGTTTCAGAATAAGGGGTAAGGCATTTAGAACGGAGATGAGGAAACACTTTTTCACACAGAGAGTTGTGAGTCTGTGGAATTTTCTGCCTCAGAGGGCGGTGGAGGCCGGTTCTCTGGATGCTTTCAGAGAGAGCTAGATAGAGCTCTTAAAGATAGCGGAGTCAGGGGATATGGGCAGAAGGCAGGAACGGGGTACTGATTGTGGATGATCAGCCATAATGACATTAAATGGTAGTGCTGGCTCGAAGGGCCGAATGGCCTACTCCTGCACCAACTGTCTATTGTCTATCTCCTCTGCACTCTCTCCAACACTAACACATTCTTCATGTGGCGTGGTAACCAGAACAGACTCAATAGTTGGGGCATAAATTGGGACATAAATCCCTGCTCTTGTATTCAGTGCTATGATTAATGGAGCCCAGTATCATATATGCTTTCTGAAGCATGGTATCTACCTGCATTTCTACCTTCAATTATATTTTGACGTACAGCAAGGTCTCTCTGTTCCTAGGATCTTACCTTTTATGATCAATATCATTATATTTCAACATCAAACTCCATTTGCCATTTCTCACCCCATTTTACCAACACATTCATATTATCTGTAGTTTAAGATGAACCTACATATTGTCATCAACTCCACCATTCTTGTAGAAACAAGGGACTGCAGATGCTGGTTTAAAAAAAAACCCCATCACAAGTGGTGGAGTAACTCAGCAGAGTCAGGCACCATCTCTGAGAACATGGATAACTAACCTTTCAGGTCGTGGCCCTTCTTCAGACTCGGAAGTCTAAAGAAGTGTCCTGACCCGAAGCATCACCTATCCATGTTCTTCAGAGATGTTGCCTGGCCCGCTGAGTTAGACCACCACTCCTGGTGGCATCTGTGATTGTCTCCTTGGGCCTTATGATTCGTCTACCCTATCGTTCAAAATTCAAATCCAAACATTAAAATAAGTCATTTTTAGGGCCAAATTCTGTTGCAAGGTAGATGAGATTTTCAATTCAGAACATAAATTGTACAGATCTGTATATTTCTTCAAACATTTTAATTGTATTTAATGCCGACAAAAACAGTATAAATAATGGGAAAAAATCTTCCTAAACTGAGGTAAGGCCTTGAACAAGGCACAATTAACACTAACATTAAAACACTAGGAGTGAAAAACAAGGTTATCTGTTGATGCTAAAATCATTATATTTTCATCATCAATGCAGTTATAAGGTGGGAATAGTCAATGCAGGTATCACGGGACAAGTGGAACTTCAACACAGAGCTGTATAATGGATTGAATGATACAGCATGGAAACAGGTCCTATGGCCCACTGAGTCCACGCTCACCATCCATCACTCCGTCACACTAATTCTATGTTATCTTGCTTTCACATCCACTCCCTACGCACTAAAGGAGTATTTACAGAAACCAATTAACCTACAAACCCGCACATCTTTGGGTTGTGAGAGGGAACCGGAGCAGCAAGATGAAGCCCACACAGTCACAGGGAGAGCATTCAAACTCCTCACAGACAGAACCCGAGGTCAGTATTCAACCCAGATCTCCGGCAGCATCACTACCAGCTTTGGCACTGAGCTGCCCGTTGTAAAGAATTTAAATGGTAGTTGACTGCAGGAAGGATGTACAAGATATCAGGTGAGACAGAACACAAGAGTGGAGGCACTGGGCTTTCACAGTGTAAACTGAGACAAGTTCTAACATAGGAATTGGTATGTGGTACATTGCTGTTTGCTGATTGCAGTAGATTACTGATTCAAATAGATGTGGACATACAGAACTGAGGCAAGACAAGGTCTCTCAAGTAGAAAAGATCTTCTTGCAGTTCTTCCAGTCGACTTAGCGGTACTTGCCCCAGTGGAGTGAGTATTGGGTGTTAAACAAAATGCAGGGGTGGTAAACTGTGGATTATTAACAGTGCCACAGGTTGCACCTGAACTGGAGGAACACCAACATCCTTGCAGGGAGGTTTACTAGTGCTACTCGAGAGAGTTTAAACTGGAATGTCTGGGCATTGGGAACCAGAGCAGCAGGACAGCAAAGGGAAGGGCTGATGAGAAAGTGGAGGTTATGACAGGTAATGGTATGTTAGCTTTCATTGCAAAAGGATTTGAGTATAGGAGCAGAGAGGTTCTACTGCAGTTGTACAGGGTCTTGGTGAGACCACACCTGGATTATTGCGTACAGTTTTGGTCTCCAAATCTGAGGAAGGACATTATTGCCATAGAGGGAGTGCAGAGACGGTTCACCAGGCTGATTCCTGGGGATGTCAGGACTGTCTTATGAAGAAAGACTGGATAGACTTGGTTTATACTCTCTAGAATTTAGAAGATTGAGAGGGGATCTTATAGAAACTTACAAAATTCTTAAGGGGTTGGACAGGGCTAGATGCAGGAAGATTGTTCCCGATGTTAGGGAAGTCCAGGACAAGGGGTCACAGCTTAAGGATAAGGGGGAAATCCTTTAAAACCGAGATGAGAAGAACTTTTTTCACACAGAGAGTGGTGAATCTCTGGAACTCTCTGCCACAGAGGGTAGTTGAGGCCAGTTCATTGGCTATATTTAAGAGGGAGTTAGATGTGGCCCTTGTGGCTAAGGGGATCAGGGGGTATGGAGAGAAGGCAGGTACGGGATACTGAGTTGGATGATCAGCCATGATCATATTGAATGGCGGTGCAGGCTCGAAGGGCCGAATGGCCTACTCCTGCACCTAATTTCTATGTTTCTATGTAAGCCTCAGAGGAAGGACAGACAGGGAGAGGTTAATGAATGTGGGGATAATGAAGGGCTGGAGTGCGTTTACTTCAATGAGCAATGTGGGTAAAGCTGATGAACGTAGAGCCTGGATCAGTGTTAGGAATTGTGATGTTGTGGCCATTACGGAAACTTGGTTGCAAGAGGTTCACAACTGGCAGCTCCACGTGCCAGAGTGTTGCCGTTTTAGACGTGGTAGAGAGCGAGGTCAAAGAGGTGGAGGAGTTGCTTTACTGATCAGCGAGAATGTCAAAGGTAGACAAAATGCTGGAGAAACTCAGCGGGTGAGGCAGCATCTATGGAGCGAAGGAATAGGTGACGTTTCGGGTCGAGACTGATGTGGGGGATGGAGACCCTTCTTCAGACTGATACTCAGAGAGGACACACTGGAGGAGACGTCTATTGAGGCAATATGGCCTGAGCTTAAAAATAAGAAAGGAGTAATCACATTAATGGGATTATATTATAGAGCACCCAATAGCCAGTGGGAGACAGATGATCAGATTTGTAGACAGATTACAGAAGATTGCAAGAACCACATGGTTGTTGTAGTGGGTAGCATTAACTTCCCCAGTATTGACAGAAGCTTACTCGGAGCAAGAGGATTATACAGGGCAGATACAGGGCAGATTTTATAGATGTATCGAAGAAGGATACACCCACAAAATATACCCACCTAAACAGTATGTGGATAGTCTGACTCGAGGAGGGACCACGCTGGATCTTATATTGGGAAACAATCCTGGCCAGGTGACTGGGGTTGGAGTAGAACAGATGACAGACGACAGATGGCGCAATGGGCTAAGTGTTCGGCTGGCGACCGGAAGGTAGCCGGTTCGAATCCCGCTTGGAGTGCATACTGTCGTTGTGTCCTTGGGGCAAGACACTTCACCCACCTTTGCCTGTGTGTAAATGTAATGTAATTATGTGAAGCACTTTGGGGTCAATGCAAGTTGACTAAAAATGTGCTATATAAATAAGATTATTATTATTATTAGAAGAACAATTTGGAGATGGTGATCACAACTCCACGGGTTTTAAGATTGTTTTACATAGAAATAGGAAAATAGAAAATAGAAAACATTTAAACAAGGACGGCTCTGGATTTTGGGGGAGGTGCTTATTTGGGGCAAAGTAGATTACAGTGTCATTAGGCAAGAGCGTGTTCTGTCGTGAGCAGTGACCTGAAGAAAGGGCATCCTGTCAGAGGGCACAATGTGAGCTGCAACACAGCCGTGTGGACCGGTGAAGAAGGGTTCACTGGTGCAGACCAGTGGCATCAACACCTCGTTTTAATGTGAAACGACACAAAGTGTTGGGGCAGGTAACTCAGCCGTCTGAATCAGTCCGAGGAAGGGTCCCAATGTCATCTATCCATGTTCTCCAGAGATCCTAAACCGATTAATCTCCAGCACTTTGTGGCCCTTCTGGCCGGTTGTAACGAGAGGGGTTTACTGTAATTGCTCTATAATGGAGGGAATAGACTGAGACTGAAGAAGGGTGTCGACCCGAAATGTCATCCATTCCTTCTATCCAGAGATGCTGCCTGTCCCATTGAGTAAGCAATTCGTGTCTATATTCTGTTTAAACCAGCATCTGCAGTTCCTACATACAACATGGTGTAGGGAGTGTTGTCGGTTATTGCCGATGATTGCAGATGATGGTTAACAGACAAAAGGACACAAAGAGGCCAAGTGGACGGAGTGACGGGACAAGCAGCACGTGGCGCTGGCCAAGCAGGGAGCGGATAAAGCCACTGCCAACAGCAAGAACAACCAACAGCAGCAGGTGAGAGTTACCAAGGGCCACCTTGCTAGTCGGGAGTGGGGTCGGAAACTGGGGCTCTAAATAACCAGGGAGACGATGGGTCGGAGCAGACAGGGGACAGACAGACAGACAGACAGACAGACAGACAGACAGACAGACAGACAGACAGACAGACAGACAGACAGACAGCGTGCACAATAAAGTGCAGTGAAATAAATTTGCCAGCAGCGGTACAATAAATCAAACCACACAATACACAATAAAAATTTAACACAAACATCCACCACAGCATTCATCACTGTAGTGGAAGGCACAAAGATTGGCCAGTCCTCCATTTTCCCCCGTGGTCGGGACCACAACCCTCCGCAGTCGCCGCTGCGGGCGTCCAGATGTGCAGACAAGGTAAGTCCTGAATCGGTGCTTCCCCACCGGAGACTGCTGCTTCAAGATGGTGTAGGCCGCAGGCCGGCGGTCAAAGATCTAAATTCCCCGCCGCGCCGCGGCTAGAAGCACCGCAGATCGCGGCTTCAAAAGATGTTGTAGGCCGCAGGCTGGCATTCGGAGCTCTTCTCCAGGGATCCCCGGCGATGGATCCCGTTCCAGATGCTAAGTCCCCGCTACGCCTGAGGTTAGAAGTACACTGCGGGCCGGCGGTCGGAACACTTCTCCTCCGGGGTCCCCAACGAGGGATCCCAGGCTCCGGACGCCGCGCCAGCTGGAGTTTCGCAGACCGCGGCGTCAGGCTGCCGTAGGTCAGCGATCGGAGCGCTCCCTTCTGGCGACCCCCAGTGAGGGTTCGCCCACTCTGCGATGAAAAAGTTCACGCTGTGCCCGCTGCTGAAGCCCCGGGCCCGTCTCCGGGAAAGGCTGCACCGATCCTTCGTGTTAGGCCGCGAGGGAGGCGACACGGAAAAAGTCGCCTCTTAGTGGAGGAGGCGACTGAAAGCGGTTTCCCCCTTACCCCCCCTCACCAACCCCCACACAAGACACTCCAAGAGACATTAAAAACACACTTTGGGACATACTAAAAAAACAAAAAAAATAGAAAATTACTAACACTCTGCTGGCAGGGCAGCCGGCTCACGGTGCCCCCACCAATATTACCATTTCATTATTACATGACACTGCTATCATTATTACACTGCTACCAATAGAGGTAGCAGTGTCACCCAGATGCTGTCTGACCTGGAGTGGGAAACACTGGATACAAGAAGGGTAAGGAACAGACTAGCCATGTTGTACAAGATTCAAAGGGGATCGTGGGCTTAACTGCAGATAGATACATAACATACTCAACACAAAGGAGAACAAGAAAGAGTAATGATCTGCAAATAGAAACCCCATTTGCCAGGACAGATATGTATAAGAACTCATTCTGTGTAAGACCTTTAAGGGAATGGTATAAACTAGACAACAATATAGTGAAATCACCTTCACTAGACAGTTTTAAGGGGGCACTAAGAGCACGTTAGTGTGCACAACACATCCAAGTTGGCGATATGCAGCGTACTGCCCTGACGACTACAAATTCAGAAAGTTCAGAAGAAGGTGACCTCTGCTGGTCTGGAAAAACAGATAATGTAGAAAAGTTCTTGATCCAAGGGTGCCGGAAATCAGCGTTGAATCTGTAGTAACTGAAAACTTGCAATGGGTATAAAACATAAAGGTCTTTTGTGAGAGTTACTTTATCACTGCGATAACATTGTGTCGCTACCTTTGCTAAATGGTATGAAAGGATTAGCCGGAAGTGTATTCTACCTGGTCATAATGTCATAATTCAGGGTCTTACGGGACAGTTCACTATCGGAGACAAGGAATTGATGGTATCGTCAGAGGATAAATCAATAACAGTTATTTATCTTGGTTGTTGTACGGAATGATGCGGATGAGACATTAAGAGGATTTGTCGCAACCAAACTTCAACCGATACCACACGTCCATGCTGATTGGGAGGCACTGATGTAGGAGGGTGAGATGGTTACTCATGAAAGGTCTGAGTGCAATTAGACTATTCGGATGCATGGGGAGCAACAGAGGACATTTTGAAAACAATGGTTTGTGGGGGAAAAGCCTGGAATTGGAATGTACACCCATAGATTAGAAATTGCACAGTTATTGGTTGTAATTGGTTTGATTTTCTGTAACATTTTGTAATTCTTCTGTTTTGAGTGCTAGAGTAACTCACTGGGTCAGGCAGCATCTCTGGAGAACATAGGTACACAGTGCTGGTGTATCTCAGCAGGTCAGGCAGCATATAACCATATAACCATATAACAATTACAGCACGGAAACAGGCCATCTCAGCCCTTCTAGTCCGTACCGAACACGTATTCTCCCCTAGTCCCATCTACCTGCACTCAGACCATAACCCTCCATTCCTTTCCCGTCCATATAACTATCCAATTTATTTTTAAATGATAAAATCGAACCTGCCTTCACCATCTTCACTGGAAGCTCATTCCACACAGCAACCATTCTCTGAGTAAAGAAGTTCCCCCTCATGTTACCCCTAAACCTCTGTCCCTTAATTCTCAAGTCATGTCCTCTTGTTTGAATCTTCCCTCCTCTCAGTGGGAAAAGCTTATCCTCGTCAACTCTGTCTATCCTTCTCATCATTTAAAATAACTCCATCAAGTCCCCCCTTAACCTTCTGCGCTCCAAAGAATAAAGACGTAACTTGTTCAACCTTTCTCTGTAACTTAGTTGTTGAAACCCAGGCAACATTCTAGTAAATCTCCTCTGTACTCTCTCTATTTTGTTGACATCCTTCCTATAATTAGGCGACCAAAATTGTACAGCATACTCCAGAATTGGCCTCACCCATGCCTTGTACAATTTTAACATTACATCCCAACTTCTATACTCAATGCTCTGATTTATAAAGGCCAGCACACCAAAAGCTTTCTTTACCACCCTATCTACATGAGATTCCACCTTCAGGGAACTGTGCACAGTTATTCCCAGATCCCTCTGTTCAACTGCATTCTTCAATTCCCTACCATTTACCATGTACGTCCTATTTTGATTTGTCCGGCCAAGATGTAGCACCTCACACTTATCAGCATTAAACTCCATCTGCCATCTTTGAGCCCACTCTTCCAACTGGCATAAATCTGGAGAACATAGGTACACAGTGCTGGAGTAACTCAGTGGGTCAGGCAGCATCTCTGGAGAGCATGGACAGGTCCAAAATGCCTGCGTAACTCCGCGGGCCAGGCGGCTTCTCTGAAGATCATGGATAGGTGACGTTTCAGACGTTTCCTTCTTCAGACTGAAAGTAGGATTGGGGATGGTGGGCTGTAGCTGGAGGTCAGAAAAGACTGAGATATATCAGGGCCGACAACAAATGACCTCAGGCAGGGTAATGCCCAGAAGTTTGAAATTTATACGGGAGATGAGTAGCTTATACAAATGGGAGAGTGGTTTTCTAAGTAACAGGGAGGCTAACC
Organism: Leucoraja erinaceus; assembly: GCF_028641065.1. Lineage (NCBI taxonomy): Eukaryota > Metazoa > Chordata > Chondrichthyes > Rajiformes > Rajidae > Leucoraja > Leucoraja erinaceus. Next base: position 386,905 of record NC_073391.1, read on the forward strand.
CCTGTCCCACTTAGGAAACCTGAACGGAAACCTCTGGCGACTTTGCGCCCCACCCAAGTTTCCGTGCAGTTCCCGGAGGTTCCTGGAGGTTTTTGTCAGTCTCCGTACCTGCTTCCACTACCTGCAACCTCCAGCAACCACCTGCAACCTCCGGTAACTGCACGGAAACCTTGGATGGGGCGCAAAGTCTCCAGAGGTTTCCATTCAGGTTTCCTAAGTGAGACGGGTATAAGCAGCATCACTGGGCTGTGGAAACCATTGCTGAAGTGGAATCTTGTCTTCATATTGCCTCTCCTTTCAAGATATTTCAAAAATATTTATCTTACCGGAACAATGGAGCTAATCTTGGTGCCCAGTTTCACTGAATCATCCACCCATCAAAGCCTGGAATCACTACCTTACACTCACTTGGTTTGGCCAGATGTGGAGGATCTTCCTTAGATGCACAAAATACTGGAGATCAGAGACAATTTGACTCTAGGCGCTGCAATATAGAGCCTCTGCACAAAAAAACAGACGCATCTCTGTCCAGGTAAGTGACTGGGAAACGGTTTCCTCCTATCCCCCCCCACCAACCCCCACATAAAAAAGACTAAGAAACCTTTAAAACATATTTTTTGACATACGAAAAATAACATAAATGGGTGGAAGGACGGACAGCTGCTGGTGAGGCAGCCACACTCAATGGTGCCACCCGATTGTCAATAGTAATATAAGACCAACACTAATATGTTAACAAAATCAGATATCGTTATGACAAGTATAACTTTTTGTACCCTCTTTTTAGTTTGAGCAATTTTGAATTATAATAAGACATGGCTTTTAGAGTAGGCGGCGCGGCTCTGGCCAGCAGCGGCCTCTGCAGCCTGTCCGCGTTTTTATTATTTTTGTCTGTGTTTTTATGTAGTTTTTGTTATTTATGTTGGGGTGTGTGTGTGTGGGGGGGCGGGGGGGGGTGGGGTGGGTGGGGGGGGGGGGGGAAACTTTTTAAATCTCTCCCTGCACTGGAGACCCGACCTTTTCTCGTCGGGTCTCAGGTGTCGTTGAGGCCGCAACGAGGAGCGGCCTCCAACAGGATGAAGCCGGGGACTCAGATGCCGACTCACCGTTGCCGTCGCGGAGCTGGCCGGGTCCGGAGCGGGTGGAGCGGTGAAGGAGCGCTGCTGCTGCTGATGCTGTTGCTGCTGCTGCTGCTGCTGCTGCTGCTGCTGCTGCTGCTACCGGAGAGTCGGAGGCTCCAGCGGCAGGTCTGTGGACGACGGCGCTGGGAGCCCGCGGCTCCCTGGAGGGAGACCGCTTTTCAGGGCTCCTGCAACGGCGACTTCCCCCGCCCGAGTTGCGGGGTTGAAGAGCTCCTGGAGCGGGGCCTACATCACTGCCCCGCGCGGCTGGAATGGCCGCGGACTCTGCGAGCACACACCAGGGGCTCCAACGCCAAGACCCGGTGTGCGACCTCGCACCACCCGGCGTGGCTTTAATGGCCGCGGGACAATCGCCATCGCCAGCCGGGGGCTTTGACTTTGACTCTGACATCGGGGGGGGAGAGTGCAGTGGAGAGATAAGTTTATTTGGCCTTCCATCACAGCTATGTGATGGATGTTTGTGTTAAATGTAATTATGTTGTGTCTGGGGTCTATTTGTGTGTAATGTATGGCTGCAGAAACGGCATTTCGTTTGGACCTCCAGGGGTCCAAATGACAATTAAATTGACTCTTGACTCTTGACTAGAAACACAGACAATTGGAGCAGGAAGAAGCCATCGTCCCCAATCATTCAGTCATGATCACATTGAATGGCAGTGCTGGCTCGAAGGGCCGAAATGGCCTCTTCCTGCACCTATTTTCTATGTTTCTAAAATCCATGTCTTATTATAATTTAAAATTGTTCAAACTTTCAGTTTATCCACCACCATAAAATGATTTACTGATAAAATTGAGAAGTTTTATCCACCATCATAAATATGGCTGGCAAGAATTAAAATTAAAGACCATTACTATTTATCACAGAATTACATTAAAATGCCGATACTACTCATTTTAACTCTAGATTTGGCAACTCTTGATGATATAACACAAGCCTCAATTCCTCAATTGCCATTTATAAGTTGGTATTGACAGAGCCAATGATTGAGTGTAAGTGTGCCCGAACAATTATTGATCATCAGAACTTAGATGAAAGCCCTGCTGGACTTGAGTAAAAATGGTTTCTGGCTACCAAGCTAAATTTAGTAAATAGAAGGTATTGAACATCCAAATAATTATTCAGAAAAAAAAATCATTTTTGATATTCAAAGTCGTAGTTTTTATGCACTAAAATAAAAGAAAAAAAAAACATTAGAAATAATCACCGGGTCAGGCAGCTTCTGTGGAGTAAAAAACAAATATTATATTTGAGGTGTTGTATTTTGGGAAATCTAACATGGACAGTGCCTACACAGTGAACGGTAGGGCTCTTGGATGTGTTGTAGAGCAGAGGGCTTGAGGAGTGCAGGTACATGGTTCCTTGAAGGTGGAGTCACGGGTAGAAAGGGTGGTCAAAAAGGCTTTTGGCACATTGTCCTTCATCAGTCAGAGTGTTGAGTATAGAAGATAGACACAAAATGTTGGAGTAACTCAGTCTGAAGGTCTCAACCTAAAACGTCACCCATTCCTTCTCTCCAGAGGTGCTGCCTGTCCCGCTGAGTTACTCCAGCATTTTGTGTTTACCTTTGATTTAAACCAGCATCTGAATGGATGAATGAATGGATGAATGAATGATTGAATGATGATTGAATGTATGAATGAATGAATGAATGGATGAATACATTTATTGTCATTGCACAATACTGTGCAACGAAATTCCATTACATCTCCTCCGGTTAAAAAAATACAAACACGACAACCATTGACACATATGCACACTTATTAGTAAAAATAATAAATAAGGATTTTAAAATAATTTTAAAAGAATGTTGCATTTCTTAGAATTACATTTTGCTTCCATAGTGCTCTCTGTTGGAATTAAGTTATTTTATCGCACATGGGTAGAAACTATTTTTTAGTCTGCCGGTGCGCCTTCAGAGTCCTGAATCGCCTCCCAGAGGGTAGCAGATGAAAAGGTGGTTGGCAGGGTGGGATGTGTCCTGCTTGATCGCAAGCATCGGGCCCTATATATATCATCCAAGGAGGGCAGTTGAACGTTTGTAATGCTCAGTGCAGTTTTTATAATTCCCTGCAGCGCCCTCCTCTCAGCCACAGTACAGCTAGCAAACCACACCAGGGTGCCATAGGAGAAGATACTTTCCACGGCGCATCAGGAGAAGGACAGCAGCAGCAGCTGTGAGACGTTTGCTCTCCGCAGAGACCTCAGGAAATACAGCCGCTGCTGTGACTTCTTCACGAGAGTGACAGTGTTCATTTGCCATTTGAGGTCCTGGGAGATGTTTATTCCCAGGAACTTAAAGCCAGTGACTCTCTCCACCATGTCTCCTTTGATGTATAAAGGAGCAGGTTCCTCTCTCCTCTTCCTCCTGAAGTCAACGACCAGTTCTTTTGTCTTTGATGGGTTGAGTACCAGGTTGTTTTTGGTACACCAGACAGTCAGTTTTTGGACTTCATCTCTGTAGGCAGACTCGTCGTTGTTGTTTATCAGTCCCACCACAGTCGTGTCGTCCGCAAACTTGATGATCCTGTTTGTACTGTGTGTTGGTGTGCAGTCATAAGTGTATATTGTATACAAGATGGGACTCAGCACACAACCTTGTGGCGCTCCTGTGCTGAGCGTCAGGACTGGGGAGTAATTGGACCCCATCCTGACAGTCTGTGGGCGGTCTGTTAAGAAGTCCTTCATCCATCTGCATGTGTTTGCATTAACACCCTGATCAGACAGTTTGTCCACCATTCTGCTGGGGATGATGGTATTAAATGCAGAACTAAAATCTACAAATAACATCCTCACATATGAGCCAGGACGCTCCAGATGTGTCAGTGCAGAATGTAGAGCTATGTTCTATGATCTGCAGTTCTTTCCTACACATATTGCGTATAGAAGTTGGGTGGACATGTTGCAGTTGCATAAGATGTTGGTGAGACTGCATTTAGAGTATCATGTTCAGTTCTCGGCACCATGTTATAGAAAAATGTTATCTAGATGGAAAAAGTTCAGGGAAGATTTAAGAGAATGTTGCCAGGAATAGAGAGCCTGAACTGTAGAGAGAAGTTGAGTAGGCTGGGACTATTCCTTCGAGCACAAGAGGATGAGGGTTGAGCTTATAAAGGTGTATAAAGGTCAGGATGAGAATTGGAGATGGAAAGGAGCAGTTGATCTCCGCATTTGGTAAATATTGTATAGTGAGCAGCAAATACAATACACTCAATTAGATGTGCAACTAAATTGATACCTTGTCTGAAAAGAGAGCTTGCAACCCTGGATAGTGGGGATGGAATAAATATGACATCTGTCATTCTCTCTCTCAAACTGCCTTAGCCAACTTGCATTTACCACCCTGATCTTGCCGTCCTCCAAGTCATTCTCCTTGGTGAATACAGATGGAAAGTGGTCTTCTAGTACCTCACCTGCATCCACCAACTCCACTCCTTGTGTTGTCCCACCTTCTTCCTCTTGTTTTTAACATGCGTGTAAAAAAATGTTTGGATTTTCCTTAATCTGACTTGCCAATGACATTTCATGACCCATTTTTGGCCCTTCTGATCATCGCTTGAGTTCTTTCCTACTGACTTTATATTCCTCAAGACCCATCTGATGCCACCTTCTTGAACCTGACACTCGCTTTTTAAAAGACACAAAGATGGAGTTTTGACCCGGAATGTCACACATTCCTTCTCTCCAGAATTGCTGCCTGTTCCACTGAGTTACTCCAGCATTTTGTGTCTTTCTGATATTTTTCTTGTCTTTGTCCACAATGGATCAAGACAAACCATCACCAATTACAGTCTTTAACCCATTTGTAATTTTGCTAAGTAGAATTCCAACTTGTCCAATATGATCTCTGCACATTAAGAAAAGGGAAATGACAAGGTACCTCATGTTTGTGATAAGAAGATCCGCCACAATATTGCCTGGGTTGGGGGACTTTAGCTGTGGGAACATGTTGAATAGGCGTGGCTAATTTACGGAAATGGAGGAAGCTGAAGGGGTGACCTGATGGAAAATGATGTGAGGCATTGTGAGAGTATCAATCTGTTCCCCATGGTAGGGAGAGTATCGGAAAGAACACGGCATAGGTTTAAGGGTGAGAGGAAAAATATTTAAAGGGGACCTCGTTGGCAAGATTTTTATACAGAGAATGGTTGATCTCTGGAACATACCGCCGGAGGTATGTTTAGTCTAGAGATACAGCGCCGAAACAGGCCCTTCGGCCCACTGAGTCCGCACCGACCAGCGAGCAACGCACATTAACATTATCCTACACACACTAGGGACAATTTTACAGTTTATACCAAGCCAATTAACTTACAAAAGTGTGTGAGGAAACTGAAGATCTCGGAGAAAATTACACACAGGTCACGGGGAGAAGGTACAAACTATGTACAGTCAGGATGTACCCGGGTGTCTGGCGTTGTAAGGCAGCAACTCTACCGCTGCGCCACCATGTCGCCCTGGGGAGGTGATGGGATCAAATACAATTATTACCGTTAAGATGCACTTGTACAGACACAGACAAGGTAAGACGTGGAAGGACACGGTCCTCATCATGTGAACATAACGTGTAGAGAGGAAGTGCAGATGTTGTTTTAAACCGCCGATAGACACAAAAAGCTGGAGTAACTCAGCAGGTCAGACAGCATCACTGGAGAAAAGGAATCTGGGATGTTTCGGATCGAGACATTTCTTCAGACTAATGCGGAGGGACAAATGGATTTAATGTAGATGGGCAAAATGGCAGTTTTTAGCAAGCTGTGACTATTCCTTCCCAACATGGCAATTGCGTGTATGGAGAACACTTCCATCCCCATGGCCACGGGGGACTAATCCCATCGCCGTTTCAACCAGCGACCGGGACACTGCCTAGAGTAGATTGTTTGCTGTCAATTAACATTGCAACACCCAATTCATCTCACTTTCTGAATTAGTGAAAGACGAAATGTATTCGGCTGGTGGGGAAAAAAAGATTCAAAAATGAAAGCGCAAATGAAATAAATATTTGTTCATATTTATTATGCATGAAATAAATAACCCAGTACAAGATTACCCTTCAAAAGCAGTGCACTCGATCATTTCGAAAGTAAGCAGTGAAATTCTTGTGTTGCCAGCTTGTCTGTGGGAATAATCCCGAGCCTTCACTTGCCATGAAACAGCAGCAACACAAATAGAAGCAGTGGTTTACCCAGCTGAATCAATATGACTCGCCGAGTGACATTTATATCATCGCTCAACGTTATTCCATGCCACGTCAGGCAGGCGGTATATATTCGCCACTCTCTTCCAAAGTGCCACAGTGTGCGAACGAGCGGAGGGAGGGCTGCTTTCAAAACCTGGATACCGCTAAACAGAACAGACCCGCGATGAAAAGCATGAATGAATGGATGGATGGATATAGGGGTCTGAAATTAACTTGGATACTTTCCATGGGAGCGAGGCGCCGATGAAGCGGAAGGCACAGAGCGAAGATGGGGGCTCAAGCATTGATGGGAAGGGTTAAGACCGGGCGGGACGCGTGAAAAGTGACCATACTGAAGGATTTCCCACGTATATGAAGCAGAGAGAAACGTGAGTTGTACATCTAACTTTGGCGTTAAGCAGCGAGGCTGTTTCACTCTGGTTTGCAGCACCAGTAGTATAGTATGTTGGTGCGACACGGAGTGGATGTCGCACCGAAGAGAGACTTCCTCTTCATCCCAAACTGCTGGCCTTTGGAGGGAATTAGCGCAGCGCCAGGGAGGGAGATGGGGTGGGCGAATTTGGCCGCGGGCACGCATGCCCAGGCAGATGGATGTGCAGAACCCACCTGTTTGCATGGACTGAATGTCCTACAAGGCGAATCTACGGAGCGATTGGCGCTGCGAAGGCAAGGCCAATGAATGGCCATTGTAGATTGGCTCTGCACGCTGTATGGACATGTTGAACTGCAAAGGTACCGCGGCGACCAAGTACTGAGGGCATTCGGGACCTGATGATGGAGACTAACGGCAGCCACACAAGCAAGGTCCGCTGGCACACCACCGGGGCAGCCCTGGAATATCTCAACCCGCCCATGATGATCCGTGGCTCTGCCGACCCCGAGATTTATCAAATTGCCCAAGACACGACGTCAAGCGCCCGGCCAGTCGCCACCGCCTCCCTGCTGCACAATGGCAGCGAGTGTGGGGCCGAAATCCTGCTTTACGGAGACACGGAGAAGCTGGTGATCGGGGCAGTTCTGTCCATGCTCACCCTGCTCACCATCTCTGGCAACTGCCTGATCATGATCTCGGTGTGTTTCGTGAAGAAGCTGCGCCAGCCTTCTAACTATCTGATCGTGTCCCTGGCTCTGGCCGACCTGTCGGTGGCCTTGGCCGTGATGCCCTTTGTCATCGTCACCGACCTGATCGGCGGCCAGTGGATCTTCGGGCAAGTCTTCTGTAACGTCTTCATCGCCATGGATGTGATCTGTTGCACCGCTTCCATCATGACGCTGTGCGTCATTAGTATAGACAGGTGAGTTCAGCTATACCTGCCCACAACCGTGTAGTGTTGGTGAAATGCCGCGCCAGCAATTATTAGCATCGGGGCGGTCTGAACAATTGCCCTGGCAATAGTCGCCAATTACACCCCGAATTACAGACCCCCGGGAAAATGTCAGCTTGTCCGGCTTTAACGTGGCACTGAAACGCTTCCCAAACTATTTCGATGTTTTCAGGTCTTTGAAGTGAATCCTTGCCTTCCATCACAGCGAGGAATGTGGGGAATCCGCTGTGGTGGATGTTCGTGTTAACTTTTATGGAGTTGTGTGTCATGTTGCATTTTTTAGCACTGCTGTGGGGTAATACGGATAGCACTGTACCTTAATCGGTACCTTAAGTTTTACACAGCGAGTTGTGAGTCTGTGGAACTCTCTGCCTTTTCTCGGCCGGTTCTCTGGGTGCTTTCAAGAGAGGACTAGACAGAGCTCTTAAAGATAGCGGAGTCAAGGAATATGAGGAGAAGGCAGGAACGGAGTACTGATTGTGGATGATCAGCCATGAATGGCGGTGCTGACTCGAGGGGCCGAATGGCCTACTCCTGTACCTATTGTCTGTTGGTACATGTGGCAATACCTTTGAAACCTTTGAAAACACATGTCAGTAGAATAAACGCGTAAACTCCATGAAAGATGGAAATAATGTGGGCGCTATAAAGGAGAAAGTTCTTAGGGCTGAAGGAATCAAGGTATATGGGGAAAAGGCAGGAACGGGGTACGGATTTTAAATGATCAGCCGTGATCATATTGAATGGCTTTGCTGGCTCGAAGGGCCGAATGCCTACTCCTGCACCTATTGCTATGTTTCTATGAATGGTGCAGCTTTAGCTTGTGGTTTAAGAGGTGATTGGAGACGCGGTGCTCGGAGAGTGGATGAGTGGAGTCTTTCCCCGTGCACTGGCAGCATCTCTGGAGGAAAGGGATGGGTGACCCTCGATACCCTCTTCAGGCTGAGAGTCAGGGGAGAGGGAACACAGAGATAAGGAAAGTGAAGGTGTGAAAATGAGACATCCTTATCCCTGTGTTTCCCTCTCCCCGACTCTGTCTGGTTTGGCTCAGCCACCACGCACGCCACCTGGAGGCTGCAGCGAATCGTCCGATCAGCTGAGAAGATTATCTGGCTGTAACCGGGACCCTCCTTTGTATCACTTCCCTGATGAACTCCGTACACTGCAAAGGGCCAGGAGGCGAGCGGGCAAGATCAGCCTCTGACCCATCTCTGGTACCCGGGACACAAGCTCTTGTATCACCATTCACTCTGGAAGGAAACGACTCTCGGATTGTCAAAGCTGCCACAGCCAGCACATACCAAAAGCCTATCCAATTTTTATCCATGAACCTGCTTACCACTTTGCTCTACTCAACAGCCATTACCCCTAAAAAATCTGTAGTCATTTTAAAGACCTCTATCAGGTCCCCCCTTAACCTTCTGCGCTCCAGAGAATAAAGACCTAACTTATTCAACCTATCTCTGTACTTTAGTTGCTAGTAAATCTCCTCTGTACTCTCTCAGACATCCTTCCTATAACCAAATTTTCTCCAGATTTTCTGTCTCCCTTTGATCTGGTATTTTGTCTGGTTATTTTGTTGGACATCCTTCACATTGACCAAAATTGATCAATGGTGTTGTTATAATTTACATGTCTATTTATTATTATTATTACCAAAATGTTTACTGTTTTCTGAGTCTATGCACGGGTAACTGTCACTGTCAACCGTGTCATGTTGTTACTTGTTTGGGATGGAGCACTGTTTTCTGAGTAAGGCAAATTCCTATGTATGTAATTACTTGCACCAAGGCAAAACTTACTTACACCAAAGGAGATGTGGCTCAGGGAAAATGCAGAGTAGACCATTGTTAGCTAGGAGAAGGTAGCAACCCTAACAGATACAATGTAATCAGGAGGATATGGGGAGAAGGCAGACTGGTCGAACTGGGGAGGGAGAGGGATGGAGAGCAAGAGTTACTTGAAGTTAGAGAAGTCAATGTTCATACCGCTGGGGTGTAAACTACCCAAACGAAATGTGAGGCGTTGTTCCTACACTTTGCGCTGGGCCTCTCTCTGACCTGTTAGGATTTATTTGTTTTCACTTTCACATAGAATGACATTTTCAGAAGCACGCGTGTTTTCCCCACTGCCTTTAAATATACAAAGCAGAGCGTGGCCATAGCCGATGTGGAGGAATCGGTCCCAGCTGACGTGGAAACTCTCTGGTCAGTTTCACTCCCAGCTGATCTCATTGATAACTGCGGGTGGGATTGCACACGTACGCGAGACTGAAGTCCAAAATTGAAGCATCTCTTTCGACCAGTGTTACTATCAGTCGTTATTTTGTGGGAAAATAAATGTTACGAAGCATAACTTCGCCGGATCTGTATTGTGTGCGGATGTCACAAAATATGTTACAGTTTTTAGACACAAAATGCTGGAGTAACTCGGCGAGTCAGACAGCATCTCTGGAGGGAAGTTACGGGTCGAGACCCTTCTTCGGTCTGAACCCGAAACGTCACCCATTCCTTCTCCCCAGAGATGCTGCCTGACCCGCTGAGTTACTCCAGCATTCTGTGTCTATCTTCAGTGTAAACCAGCACCTGCAGTTCCATGTTACACTTTACCATTTTTAGACCCTCAAACCAAAATGATGAGCGTTATTCAACATTCCCGTCGCCTTTAGGCTCATTAAGTAGACATTGGACTGGCATCCATGTGCATCCAGGCATTTAAAAAATGACCCAAATGCATTCTGCCCGCGACATTTACATAAAACTATCAAAGCCGAACTGGCGACAGGCGCTGATGTTAATTGGAAACTCGCCTTATGTTTAAATGGCACGGCGAATTCTCTTTATATGCACAGGTTATTTCTTTCAGGCACAGCAAGTCTATTTACACGTGGTGAGTTTACACTGATAATGTCCCGTATCTTACGATGTGAAAATTACATTAGTTGTAAATTAACCCAGTTGATGGGTTTGGTTTTAACAACATTTTTCTTTGCGATTTAATTCACCGGTTTCATATATTCAGGAATACAAACTTGAGAAATCAATTATTTTCGTGAAGAATAAGTTGAAATAGGGATGAAATGATAATAGATCACTGTCAGATAGCATCACCGTAAGAATATCCCAGACCTTTGATTCAATTTGTAATTTAATTTAAACGATCCATCCCAAATTATTTTTACAGAACTTTTAGACAATGCACACGTTCGCCACAAATATACATTCTGGCGATTGCAATATTTGATGAATCTGCGAGAAATTGCACAGAATTGTGTACGCAGCCCAGACCATCACACAAACCAACCTTCCTCCCATTGACTCCATTTATACCTCACGCTGCCTCGGCAAGGCCAGCAACACAATCAAGGACGAGTCGCACCCTGGTCACTCATAAGATCATAAATGATAGGAGCAGGATTAGGCCATTCGGCCCATCAAGTCTACTCCACCATTCAAACATGGCTGATCTATCTCTCCCTCCCAACCTCATTCTCCTGCCTTCCTCCCATAACCTCGGGCACTCTCTTCTCCTCTGACACTCCCTCTTCTCCCCTCTCCCATTGGGCAAAAGAAATGGAAGTGTGAAAATGCACACCTCCAGATTCAGGGACAGTTTCTTCCCAGCTGTTATCTGGCAACTGAATCACCCTAGCACAACTAGAGAGCAGCCCTGAACTACTATGTACATCATTGGTGACCCTTAGACTATCCTTGATCGGGCATTGCTGGCGTTACCTTGTACTAATACCTATCATGTATTGTCTTTCCGCTGACAGCGTAGCACACAACAAAAGCTTTTCACTGTACCTCGTTACATGTGATAATTAACTAAACTGAACTAAAACTGAAATTCATACTTGATAATTTTATTCATGTGTTTCAGACGTGCTTTATGTGTTGTAGACAACAGGCGTTGTCTTTCCACTGATTGGATAGTACGCAACAAAAGCTTTTCACTGTACCTCGTTACACGTGACAATAAACTAAACTAAACTGAACTGATCATATACATAAACTAACCAACATGGACTGTAGGCAAGATCAAGAGTCCATGGTCTTGAATTGTCATATGTACCGCAATGACATTCATACTTAACATCAACCATGTTAACACAATAACACACACTTAAATATACAAGGTTTCAAGGTCAAGGCCAGTTTATTGTCACATGCACCAGTTAATGTACAGTGAAATTTCCATACAGCCATACTAAGTGAAAAGCAATGAGACACACACCCACATAAAATAACAGTTAACATAAACATCCATCACAGTGGATTCCATATTCTTCACTGTGATGGAAGGCAATAAAGTTCATCCTCTTCCTCTTGTTCTCCCGTGGTCGGGGCAGTCAAACCATCCGAATAATCCATAATTTTGTGGATGACACAAAGCGGAGTGGCAGTGTGAACTGTGAAGAGGACGTTAGGAGGTTGCAAGGTGACCTGGACAGGTTGAGTGAGTGGGCAGATGCAGTATAATATAGATAAATGTGAGGTTATCCACTTTGGCAGCAAAAACAAGGAGGCAGATTATTATCTCAATGGGGTTAAGTTAGGTGAGGGGCAGGTGCAGTGAGACCTGGGTGTCCTTGTACACCACACACTGAAAGTTGGCGTGCAGGTACAGCAGGCAATGAAGAAAGCTAATGGAATGTTGGCCTTCATAACAAGAGGATTTCAGTATAGGAGTACAGAGGTTCTTCTGCAGTTGTATAGGGCTCTGGTAAGATCACATCTGGAGTATTGTGTACAGTTTTGGTCTCCTAATTTGAGGAAGGACATCCTTGCGATTGAGGCAGTGCAGCGTAGGTTCACAAGATTGATCCCTGGGATGGCAGGACTGTCATATGAGGAAAGATTGAAAAGACTAGGCTTGTATTCACTGGAGTTTAGAAGGATGAGGGGGCATCTTATAGAAACATATAAAATTATAAAAGGACTGGACATGCTAGATGCAGGAAAAATGTTCCCAATGTTGGGCGAGTCCAGAACCAGGGGCCACATTCTTAGAATAAAGGGGAGGCCATTTAAGACTGAGGTGAGAAAAAACCTTTTCACCCAGAGAGTTGTGAATTTGTGGAATTCCCTGCCATAGAGGGCAGTGGAGGCCAAGTCACTGGATGGATTTAAGAGAGAGTTAGATAGAGCTCTAGGGGCTAGTGGAATCAAGGGATATGGGGAGAAGGCAGGCAAAGGTTATTGATTGAAGATGATCAGCCATGATCACAATGATTGGCGGTGCAGTGTGGCATAATACAGCTCTTCTTATGTTCACAAAGACGACAAATGCATTAATTGATGTTGACTTCAATATTTATCTATATGTGTGTGTAAGTACATACATACACACACACACACATATATATCTATATTAATAAAAGTCCGATCTTGACCGCCTTTGGCTCACTGTGCTGCGATTTCCGAGAGAACGACGCTACTTACTGCAAATGGTGGCTTGGGTGCTTTGGGTTGAAGTTGAAAGGCACTACTTACTGCAAATGGTGGCCTGGGTGCTTTGGCTTGAAGTTGAAAGGCACTGTAAATGGTGGCTTGGGTATTGGCTTGAAGTTAAAAGGCACTACTTACTGCAAATGGTGGCTTGGGTGCCTCTTACTTGTAGTTGAAAGGCACTCTTACTGCAAATGGTGGCTTGGATGCTTTGGCTTGAAGTTGAAAGGCACTACTGCAAATGCACTTACTTCCTGTTTCACTTAATATTGATTTTAGATAAAACGTTACTACTTACGGCTGTAATTTTTGGCCATCTTACTCAGTCCCCTCAGCAGGTACAGAGAATTCTTCCCATCAATGAAAAATAAATATGTTATTAGTGTTTAAAAAATGTTGAGAATCTCTCTCCTGTCAATCACGCCATGAAGGCCACACCTTTTCCGGTGGGAGGGGGAGGGGTTATAAAACTCGGAAGTGTGGGTATGGCTCAGTCTCTGCATGATGGGGGAGGAAGAGGTCACGACTCTGTCTGAGCTGTGAATCAACTGAACACACTGAATGTCTACTGAACTGAGTTTGGTGTTTTGTGTGGTTTTATGGTGGTTTCACCCTGCATGAAGTGGTATGAATCTGCATTTGAATTTGGTGGCCTTGCACCCTGCTTGAAATGGTATGAAACTGCACTTGCAATTGGTGGCCTTGCACCCTGCTTGAAGCGGTTGGAAACTGCACGAATTCGGTGGCCTTGCACCCTGCTTGAAATGGTAGGAAAATGGATTTGAATTTGGTGGCCTTGCACTGTGCTTGAAATGGAATTTCAAGGAATAGCCATGAGTCCTACTGGCCAGCCCACCATTGGTGAGTGAGTGCCAGCAGGTCATGTTGCGTTGAGGGACTGAGCTGCCATGTGTGAAAGAAACCCACGGGTACCAGCGCTCTAGAAAGCCCCCCTATGGCCACCAATATTGGAAAAACTGATGCTCTTTAAATCATGCTCGGGGGACCAGCCTTCATGTCAATGAAGTAATGGGACCCAACGGGTCCCAACTTAGTTAGTATAATATATATATATGGAAGCATATTCCAATAATTTGTCAGCTGCCGTTGTCTGAATGCAAAGGCATCCTTGGAATTATTTGCCACCAAGGTACTGATCTAGGTGTCTCAAAACTATTACTGTCTTTTCATAATATCCTAGCTATCAGGCAAAGTATCAAGGGTGCTTCAGATATTCTTGGAAAAATTATTTCAGATTTAGTAAGAGTATCAGAAGTACATTGGGTAGCATTCAAATAAACTTGATGTGACTTTGGAATCCATGGAATATTATTATGGAAAAATGTAATTCAGCCGTCGGATAGCCTTGGAACCAGAGGAAGGTGGAGAAAGCAGGAAAGTAAACAAGAACAGATTGAACAGAAACATAGCATATTGGGAAAGAAAGGTTTTCTACAAAAGTATGCATTCCAGTTGATAGACACAAAATGCTGGATTATGACTATATGACTATCCAACTCACAAAGTGCTGGATTATCTCGGCAGGTCAGACATCATTTGTGGAGGGATGATAGACACAATATGCTGGGTGACCTTTTGGGTTGAGACCCTTCTCTACCTGAAACATCGCCCATTCCTTCTCACCAGAGATGCTGCCTGGCCCGTTTTATTTCTCCAGTATATTGGGTCTAACTGCGGTGTAAAACAGCATCTGCAGTTTCTTCCTATGCATTCCAGTCATTTTTTGCCACGCAATTTAATGTTAGAGCCTAACAAATAACTTTGATAAAATTCCTTTTAATCCTAAAGTGATGTTTGTGGAAAACACTTATTCCCTTTGACAAAATTGCCTCTGTTGTTTGCTTTTATCACAAACTTCTACTTCCATATAATTTCACCTTTTTTGTTAACTTGAATGAATGCTGCATAAAAGCAATTGAAGACCGTTCAGGTGGTTTCAAGGCTGATTGCTGCATTAAAGTCTGATCTATGGGGAACACCTGCTGCAGAGAACGTAGCTGCCACATCTTTGCTGCCTGTCAGAAATGATGTAGATAAGAATGGGACACACGTATTCAGTCTGGATTCATACTGCTCCTTCAAATACGGCACAGTTGCGCAGCTGTAGAGTTGCTGCCTTACAGCACTTACAGAGCCGCAGACCCGGGTTCAATCCTGACTTTGGATGCTGTCTGTACGGAGTTTGTACATTCTCCACTCTGACCACACGGGATTCCTCCAAGATCTTCAGTTTCCTCCCACACTCCAAAGACGTACAGGTTTGTAGGTAAATTGTCTTGGTACACGTGTAAATTGTCCCTAGTGTGTGTAGGATAGTGTTAATGTGTGGGATCGCTGGTCGGTGCATACTCGGTGGGCCGAAGGGCCTGTTTCTGCGCTGTATCTATGAACTAAACTAAACTAAAATCTAGCCTCATGATGGGAATCCCTTCACCCGTACACCAGAGTAGATGCGTATTAACGATGTCTTTCAATGGTTGGAATAAACATTGTGAGCTGTAAAATAAATGAGTATTATTGGGAGCTCTGGCAGACACATGCAAATAGAAACACGTGGAAACGATGTCACTCGGCGACTGATTTTGCTTGATTTATTGCTGAGCGATACCTGTAAAATATCAGAGCAACTACGGTGGAGTTAAGAAGTCTATTTCTCCAATGGGAAGGATACCCGTTAGAAATGTGCGTCATCACATGGCATGTCTTCTGTGTACAATTTACACACAGCTAATGGGTGCTCATCTCCAATCCTTAGGCTAATCTTCCCTAATCTTGGGTGGACAAGCTTTTGTTTCATTGAGAATGCTATTTCATAACAATGGTGAATAGTTATCTGTACTTTAACAAAGTGAAATTCTCAAAGTAACAGACAGATGAGTTGTTGCTTTAATATTTGTCCACAGATGTAAATGTGGGAATAATGATACTTGCATCAACTGTGTTGTTACACTTGGTTTCCTTGCTATTTCTGGCTTTAAATGGATCACTTCAGTTCAATTTGACATGTCAACATCGAAGTGATGTCACCTGTTGTTTAAGTGCCGGTGCCTAAATGTGATAGATTACTAATTGGTAATGTCTATTTATTTCGTTTCCAATTGCTCTTGCTTTTGTTAACTTGTCACTGCTATTTATTTTTTGATGATCCATGCAATAAAACAACAGGGGATTATTATTTTAAACAAATATTAAAAAAAAAAAAATACTCTGCTTCAGAAACAATGGTAACCTAGGTGGAATTGTGTTTAATTTGGGCCCCGTCACATTTTCTGTGATAGGCTTCAAAATAATACAGAGAATGAAAAAGTGAAGAGGCCTTCTCATGACATGTCAAACTTCCATAACCTCAAAAGACATATTCAACGGATTTCATGAAGCACAGTAAACAAATCTTTGTTGGTAAAGATAGACATAAAAAGCTGGAGTAACTCAGCGGGCCAGGCAGCATCTCTGGAGAGAAGGAATAGGTGACGTTTCGGGTCGAGACCCTTCTTCCAAATTGTAAATGTCCACTGCTCCATTCAGAATGATCAAATTTATTAGATAACAACAATTTTAAAGTTGTACAAGTAATCAATGTGAAAGACATAGACTTTCTGGTCAATAGTGGGTGTCATATCTGTCAAGGGCTGGTAAATGTTTTAATTATTTTATGAAACATCAATGACGTAAAATTAAGAGTTTATTTAATTCTTAGGTGGTATTTAATAGTCTGATAGCCAAATGAGATTTTGCTGGCTGGCAGAATACTAAATACCACCTAAAAGGAATTTCAGGATGGATCTTGTTCAGTAAGTCATTGGAGGCCTTGTCATCATTTAGTTTAGTTTAGTTTATTTTATTTTAGAGATACAGCGTGGAAACAGGCCCACCGAGTCCGCATCGACCAACGATCCCCGCACACTAACACTATCCTACACACACTGGGGACCGTTTACAATTATACTAAGCAAATTAACTCACAAACCTGTACGGCTGTGGAGTGTGAAACTGAAGATATCAGAGAAAACTCATGCGGGCACTGGGAGAATATACAAACTCCGTACAGACAGCACCCGTAGTCAGGATTGAACCAGGTTCTCTGGCGCTGTGAGGCAGCAGCTCTACATCTGCACTGCCGTGCCGCCCCTTTAGGCCAGGCATTTGGAGTCCAGGATGATTTGGGCCAGCAAACCTGGCTTTCACACTGGAGAAGTGTGAGGTGATCCCAAGTGTCTTATGCTGGCAATAAGACAAAAAGCTTTGGTGCAAGGTTTTCCTGTCCCTGATCGAAATGCACCCTTGGAATAATGGAAGCAGTTTCACACGTGGAATTTCAAACTTAACACGGTATGTTTAGTTTAAGATAGACACAAAATGCTGCAGTAGCTCAGCGGGACAGGCAGCATCTCTGGAGGGAAGGAATGAGTAACATTTTGGGTCGAGACCCTTCTTCAGACTGATATCAGGGGAGTGGGCGGTACAGTGATAATATGTAGTCGGAGACAGTGAGACTGGTGGGAGAACTGGGAAGGGGCAGGATGGAGTTAATTTAATTGATTAAATGTGTTTGCATCATATTCATGCCTTATTGCCTGCAAAAGATTCTTGGAAATACCCAAGACTTTTGTGTGTAAAGGTCAACTTGATATCAAACCCTTTGTCAGGTGGTAACATTTATTAATTGTTTATGGACAGTAAGAGTTTTATTCACTGAAATACCAGGTACATTTATTTGAAAATGCGTACAATTTAAATGTAAAAAATGTAATGTAATGTTAAAACATGTGATTGATTACAGTCTCTATAGATTTGATCAATTTCTGTTGTGTAGGAAGGAACTGCAGATGCTGGTTTAAACCAAAGATAGACGCAAAAGTAACTCAGCGGGTCAGACAGCATCTCTAGAGAAAAGGAATAGGTGATGTTTCGGATTGAGGCCCTTCTTCAGACAGAGTCAGGGGCCTAATATCTGTTTCTGTTTCTTGACATGGTAAATTTAATTTGTCGTCTTCTCGTGAAATCTCTGCTGACAATCCATTACCTGAGTAAATCTGAATCAGGGACTGCATTGTTGCCTCACAGTTGATTAGCTGCCCGGTTCAGAGATATATTTTGCCTGTTTTGAACTCTAACTTTCACATCGTGAATAAATTCAGGTAAAGTGCTACTTTGAAGTTTAAGAAAATCCTAATTATTCATGGCCCATTTAGTTTAGTTTAGAGATGCAGCGTGGAAACAGACCCTTTGGCCCAGCGAGTCTATGCTGAACAACAATCACCCATATACTAGTTCTATCCTGCACCCAAAGGACAATTTACTAAACCTGCAGGTTCAATAAATTGATCAGTCAGCCAATGGGCCACAATTCCAAAATTGATGTATTCAGGTATTGCACCAAAGACCAACCTGCATTTGCTGAAAGAAACAGTTTCAATCGATAAGAATATCATGAATGCTGTTTCAAAATGTTTTTCATTCAATAAAGTAGAAAAACTCAATAAGCCAGGCAGCATCAGTCAAGAGAAACTCTAAAGGGCCTATCCCACGAGCATGCGACTGCATGCGGCAAGCTCCACCTAACGTGGTCGCTTGAGCCATACGGCCTCGTGGGGCCGGTCCCACTTTGATCGCCGGAGCCGTATGGAGTTGTGCGGACCTGGTCCCGACATCGCGCGGGGCTCCGAAAAACTGACAGTGTTCAAAAATTCCACGCGGCAACGGCCTGCCGGCCCGTTTGAGGCCGTATGCAGCGCCTCGATGGGCGTGCACAGTATCTCGACGCTGTACGCAGCGCCTTGACGGCGTACGCCTAGCGCAAACTTCCCGCGGACTTCACTCGAACTTCACGTCAACTCATACGGGATTACTCGACCTCCGCGCGGCCCCCGCTTCCGGTTTGGTCGCGCTTGCCGCATGCAGTCGCATGCTCATGGGACAGGCCCTTAAGACTTAATCTAGGTTATTTTTCTTCGGAACTGCAAGACGAACAGTTTTTAAACAACCTATGTTCAATCTGTCCTTCCCAGATGAGTATTTCCAGCAATTCCTGTATAAATGGAGAGCTCTATGTTGGTGGAGACCATGTGATAAACTGACACAAGGACTGATGCTGCAAGGGGGGCTGTGGAATAACGTGCAGAAAGAAATGGCCCCCATAAGAGCAAACAGGAGAGGGAAACGGGGCAATCTGCCAAAACACCAAAAACCTGTGGCCTGAAAATATGGTGAAAGTTTGTGATTAGGCTCCAGGTTACAGATCGTCCATCCATCCATAAAACCTTTCCACACTCACTCACCTACACCTCCTCTACTCCCCGGGTCTCAATATGCTAATGTATCTGTGAGCTGAGCAATAAGCTGGCAGGAACAATGAAGCAAGCTGTGGAAGAGTTTTGTAGCGATAGGCATCTGAGGTAAAGACGTGGATCCAGTGAGGATGCATTTTCTCCAGAGATGCTGCCTGTGCCGCTGAGTTACTCCAGCGTTACTCCACTATCTTTGGTATAAAACAGCATCTAGATGACTATTTAGGATGTGATGCATGAAGGATTATATTTTGGCAGTCAGCTGTGGTCAGAACTTACAATTACTGTCAAACGCAAAATTCATAAATTGAATGAATCAATAATTGCTGATCTCCACAGTGCACTGATGCAATAACATCAGTGGAAAGCAAGAAGGATTTTCCCATTTATAAAGTTGCAGAAGAAATATTAGTATGTGAATCAGCACACAAAATGTGCTTCATTTGTGTAGGAACCTTTGTAGCATCTCAAAGGTCTTATTTAGAATCAGCACACACAAACACATATAGAATTCAGGATTAAGAAGAAATACATTTAGGATTAATTCTAGGAGATGAATGTTCTGCTGGTACCACTGCAAATTGGCCACATCTTAGTCACCTTTTAAAGATACCGGAAGATTAACATTCATGGATAGTCTTTTCTTTAACTGGATAGCACACGGACAATAGCTATTGACTGTAACTCGGTTAAACCAAACTAAAACTTAAAAAAGGTCAATCTGCTTCAAGGAAAAATCAATCACTTCAGTTCTTAAGAAAAAATAAAGTGATCTGTTTCAATGATTTCAGCCCAGCAGCTCTAATATCGACCATACTCAAGGGATTTGAAAGAATTATTAATGGCCCACATCTGCACCAGACTTTAGAGATACAGCACGGAAACAGGCCCTTCTGCCCACCATGCAGCTGGTGATCATCCCGCATGCCTACACTAGCCTACACACTAGGGGCAATGTTGTTTGTGTATAAACAGCCCACCAAGTCCACACTGACCAGTAATCACCCGTACACCAGTTCTATCCAATGCACGAGGGACAATCTTGTATCATTCTTTTGTTTTGCATATGATAATGTATTTAATATAACATAGAACTATAGCACAGTAACAGACCTATTGACCCACAGTAATTATGTTGAACATAGGGCATGATCTCATTTGCCCCTGCATGGACCATATTCCTCTATTCCCTGCACTTCAGAATCAGAATCATATTGCCGTTTATTGTCATTTGAACATAAGTTCAATCAAAATCACGTTACTGCAGTCATAACAACAACAAAAAAAACAAAACACACAATTAACACAATTCCACACAAACATCCATCACAGTGAATCCCCAAACACCTCCTCACTGTGATGGAAGGCAAAAGTCTTATCTCTTCCTTGTTCTCTGTTCTTATTCTACTCCCGCAGTCAAGCAGTTAAACTGCTGCATCGAGCTGATCGAGGCTCTTGATGTTGGATGTTGGAGCCCCCCCGGCGGGCGATGATAAGTCCCACGGCCGTTTAAGCCGCGCCGGGCGATGTAAGGCCCCGCTCCGGGTCGATTTAAACCCCTCGATTCGGGCGGGCGAAGTTAGCCATTGCGGGAGCTCCGAAAAGCGGTCTCCCACCAGGGACCTGTGAGCTCCCGATGTTACCGTCCACAGGGCCTGCGGCCGGAGCCTCCAAAGCTCGGGTCGCAGCCGCGCGCCACCACAGCGCTCCGCACTCCGAAGTTGGCCAGCTCCGCGATGGTGAGTCCGCAGGCTCTGCGACTGGAGCCCCAAGTTGGAGGCCGCAGATGTTAGGCCCAATGACAAAGACAACGGAGACTCGACAAGGAAAAAGTCGGGTCCCCGTACAGGGAAGAGATTAAACAATGTACCCCACCCCCCTCCCCCGCCACCCACATATACACAGCTAAAAATAATATAAAAACTAAAACCAAGACATCCACTCAACAGACAAAAAGGATAAAAAAAAGACGGACTGCGGAGGCCGCTGCCGCGAAATGCATTTCGTTGTCTCTGTACTGTACACTGACAATGACAATTAAAATTGAATCTGAATCTGAATCTGAGATGCCGCCATCTTATCATCATCCATCTTATCTTCCATGTGTATCTACAAACCTCTTAAACGCCAATATCGTATCTGGCTCCATCACCATCCCTGGCACGGTGTTCCATCCCACCATTCTGTGTGTTCAAAACTTGCCCCTCACTTCTCCATTAAACATCCCCCCCCCATCACCTTATATAGTGCCCTCCATAATGTTTCGGACAAAGACCCATCATTTATTTATTTGCCTCTGTACACAATTTGAGATTTGTAATTGAAAAAAATCACACGTGGTTAAAGTGCACATTGTCAGATTTTAATAAAGGCCATTTTTATACATTTTGGTTTCACCATATTGAAATTACAGCTGTGTTTATAACCATGGTTGTGGTATTTTGCAGCTGAAAGCAGTAGAAGGTCAAAGGTCCAAAGGTCAGTTTCAGTTGAGCAACTGAAGGCAGGAACTGAAGAGCAAGACTGGCAGGACACATAATGATGGCAGTTTTAGTTTTTGCAGATGAAGGCTGTTAGCATCCCAGACTGAATGCACCTGGTGTATTAAAAGGAAGGCAGACAGTAGTGGAGATAGACACTGGCTCTCGCTGGCTCTCCACTCCGCTCTGGACCACTTGGGCAACTAAAACTCATATGTCAGGCTGTTATTAATTGACTACAGCTCGGCATTTAATAACATCGTCCACTCCAAGCTGGTTACCAAGCTCTCAGAACTGGGTCTCTGTGCATCCCTCTGTAATTGGATCCTCGACTTCCTCATTCACAGACCACAGTCTGTCCGTATTGGTGGAAATGTGTCATCCTCGATAACAATCAGCACGTGAGCACCTCAAGGCTGCGTGCTCAGCCCCCTGCTGTACTCACTCTATACTCATGACTGTGTAGCCGGACATAGTGCGAACTCCATCATCAAGTTCGCCGACGACACCACTGTTGTGGGACGTATCACTGATGGTGACGAGTCAGAGTATAGAAGTGAGATCGACCGATTGACCAAATGGTGCCAGCACAATAACCTGGCTCTCAACACCAGCAAAACCAAGGAACTGATTGTGGACTTCGGAAGGGGTAGGATGGGGACCCACATTCCCGTTTATATCAACGGGTCGATGGTGCAAAGGGTCAAGAACTTCAAATTCCTGGGCGTGCATATTTCCGAAGATCTCTCCTGGTCCCAGAACACTGATGCAATCATAAAGAAAGCACATCAGCGCCTCTACTTCCTGAGAAGATTACAGAAAGTCAGTATGTCAAAGATGACTCCCTCAAACTTCTACAGATGCACAGTAGAGAGCATGCTGACCGGTTGCATCGTGGCTTGGTTCAGCAATTTGAGCGTCCAGGAGCGGAAAAGGCTGCAAAAAGTAGTAAACATCATCTGCTCTGAACTCCCCACCATCGAGGGGATCTATCGCAGTCGCTGCCTCAAAAAGGCTGCCAGCATCATCAAAGACCCATACCATCCTGGCCACACACTCATCTCTCCGCTGCCATCAGGTAGAAGGTACAGGAGCCTGAAATCTGCAACATCCAGGTTCAGAAATAGCTTCATCCCCACAGCCATCAGACTATTAAACACAACTTCAAACAAACTCTGAACCATAGCTGGCCGGTGTCTATTGCACTTTATCGGTTTATTTATGTGTGTATATATATATATTCTATGGCATATGGACACACTGATCTGTTCTGTATTTATGCCTAAAATATTCTGTTGTGCTGCAGCAAGCGAGAATTTCATTGTCCTATCTGGGACACATGACAATAAACTCTCTTGACTTGACTTCAACATTGCTGGAGTAAGTCAGCAGGTCAGGCAGCATCTCTGGAGGAAAGGAATAGGTGATGTTTTGGGTTGAGACCCTTCTTCAGACTGAGAGGAGTGTGGGTGTGTTGAGTGGTTGTGTGGAGGTAAGTGTGTTTTGGTCATCAATCTTCCTTTGTCTAGTGCAGCAGAGATGGCTGCATGGGCAGTGGAACGCTCCTCCTGTAGGAGGTGGGTTGTCAGGAAGACTGGAAGTCCCGCTGAGCGCTACACCTGCGGGAGGTACACCTCGCTGCATGCAGCTCCCTTGTGAAATCACATTGGGAACTAGAGCAGCAGATGGATGACTTCAGGATCTTCCAGGAGCTGGAAAAGGTGGTTGATAAGATGGTTATGCCAAGGGTACAGGCGGAACACAGGTGGGTTAGTACCCGGAAAGTGAGTAAGCAGGGCATCAGGAATGCTGTGTGGCCATTCCTGGTGATGATGTCTATGCCACTTTGGATACTGTCAGGGGCAAGGAGCAGCGACTGTGGTATCAGACCTGTCTCTGAGGCACAGTGTGAATGGTGATCAAACAGAGTGGTAGTGCTGAGATGCATTAGGAGATTCTGAGGCAGCAAACGTGACTCCAGGAGTTGCCTCCCTGGTGCCAGAAGATTAAGATGCATTGGATTAACAGTGACTTGGTTAAAGTGATACAGTGTGGATACAGGCCCTTCAGCCCAACTAACCCACACCGGCCAACAATGTCCCAGCTACACTAGTCCCACTTGTCTGTACTTGGTCCATATCCATCCAAACCTGTCCTCTCCATGCACCTGTCTACATGTTTCTTTAACGATGGGATAAGCCCAGCCTCAACTACCTCCTCTGGCAACTTGTTCCATACACCCACCTGTGTGAAAATGGTACCCCTCGGATTCCTGTTATATCTTTTCCCGTTCACCTTGAACCTATGTCCTCTGGTCCTCGATTCCCCTACTCTGGGCAAAAAAAATGATCTATTCCTCTCATGATTTTGTATGGATTCAGAAGCAGCATACTGACAAGATACAGGGGATTGTGGTGGAAGGACAATATTCAGGCTGCAGCACGTTGTTGGGTGGGAGAGTGAGCAGCCAGGAATCGCTGTACCCCACGTGGACAAAATGATATGGGCTGGGAGAGTGATGAGGTCCTGCAGGCTAAAGGTTTAAAAGTTGTCCCTCAAGGTAGTAGTTTAGTTTAGTTTAGTCTAGAGATACAGCACGGATACAGGCCCTTCGGCCCAACAGGTCCACGCCAACCAGCGATCCCAGCACGTTAATACTATCCTACACCCACTAGGAACAGTTTTTACATTTACCAAGCGAATTAACCTACATACCTGCACGTCTTTGGAGTATGAGAGGAAACTGAAGATCTCGGAGAAAACCCACGCAGGTCACGGGGAGAACATACAAACTCCATACAGACAGCACCCTTAGTCAGGATCGAACCTGGGTCTCCAGCGCCGCTTTCGCTGTAATGCAACAACTCTACTGCTGTGCCACCGTGACTGCCCTAAATCTCTGCATTGCTCCTGGTGCCCTGCTCACACTAGATGCAACATCTATAAGAAGCTTGGCTTGCTGGAGGGAAACCAACATGTTGGTGAGTAGGTTTGCTAGTGCTACTCATCAGAGTTTAAACTAGATTGATAAAGAGACAGGATCCAGTGCAGGAGTAAGGCAAGTGAGAGGACGGGAGTCGGTACAGAAGATATGACAGCAAGGATTAAGAGGATGCAATCAGACAGGGCCTCTGAGGAATATAAAGATAGCAGGAAAAAACTCAAGTGGATGATTAATACCGACATTAACAAGGGAGAAGGTAGGACTGATCAAGGATTTGTGCTGGCAGTCTGCGGTTGCAGAACTTTGCCCTGTTTTCACCAAGGAGAAGGACATAGAGAATAGTGTGGAGAATACTAATACACGAGGGCAGTTGACCTTTATGTAATACTAGACTAAGGGGGACCCATTGGGTCCCAGCATCACACGGGAGGGCTGGACACCCTACACAATATTCCACCTCTCCACCAATTCCAATATTGCTGGCCAGTGGGTGGGGGGGGGGGGGGGGGGCTTTCTGTTGCGCTAGTATGGGTGTTGTGGGCCGAAGGTACTGGTTTCCAGAGGGCTAGTATGGAGTTTGTGGGCCAAATGGATTTTTGGGCTGGCAGCTCAGTCACTGAGGCCTGGCAGTACAATCACTCGGACCTGGCAGTACAATCACTCGGACCTGGCAGGCTGGCGGCTGAGAAACTGCAAGAAATTCTGCCCAACCAAAGTGCTTGGTGTTGCTGAAGACATCTGGAAGAGTTCTGTCCACAACTTCAAAGCATTCTCTCCTAATCATTGGACATTCATCCCAAACAATGACTTTCACTTGCCTCGTGAAATGTGCCGTCTTAGAGTTCTTCTCGATGTTGCACAATGTATCCTCGGCCACTTGGATGGGTATCTTGAATCGAGAATGTGTAGTTCTTCCACCAGGCAGAAATGTAGCTGCTATCCCAGAGGATACTACAGCAATAGCCACATCACCTTGACCTCTAACATTTCCTGACATGATGTTGAAAAAGCAGCCGAAAGACAATTTCAGTTGTTAATGAACACTGAAGATTTTGTGCAAAACATTTTTTTGAGGTGGGGGCTGTCAGGGTGGGGTGGGGGGTGGTAAACATTGTGCAGCCAAGGGAGGGGCACAGCTTCAGGTGGGGGTTCTCGTGAGCTGATGAGAAGGGGGTGGGGGGGCTCATGCAGGGGATGAGGGCGGCTTCAGTAGGGGGTGCATCCTATAGCCAGGCGGAAGGCAGCATCTTGAGGTGCGGGATGTCAGTGGAGGAGAGGGGACAGTGAGCGATTTACTCATGACCTGTGGACTCACTCACTGCCTTGGGATTAACTCATGCCCTTTAGACTGACTGACTCTCACGGCTTGTGGACTGACTGATGCCCAACTTCTGGAGTCACGTCCGACTTTTGTAAACTGAAAACGGTAACATCTACATTGAGGAACAGCTTCTTCCTGACAGCCATCACGCTATTAAACTTAACAAATAAGCTCTGAACTACGAAATACTATATTATTTCACACACACACACATACACACACACACACACGCACACACGCACACACGCACACACACACACACACACACGCACACACGCACACACACACACACACACACACGCACACACAAATTCACTCACACATATTCACTCACACACATATTCAGACACACACACACACGTACACACACATATTCACACACACACACACATACACACACACACACACACACACACACACACACACACACACACACACACACACACACACACACACACACACACACACACACACACACACACACACACACACACACAAACACACACACACACATACACACACACACACACGGACTCACTCACACACACATATATACACACACACACACACACACACACACACACACACACACATACACACACACACACATATATATATACACACATACATACACACATACATATATATACACACACACATATATATATATATACACATATACATATACACACATATACACACCCACACACACACACACACACACACACACACACATATATATTCACACACACACACACATATATCACACACATATATATATATATATTCACGCATACATATATCCACGCACACACACACATATATTCACACACACACATACAGACACACGCACACACACATATATCCACGCACACATATATCCACGCACACATATATCCACACACACACACATATGCACACACACATATACACACACATATATACACACACACATACACATATTCACACACAAACACTAAAATAGTGTAAAATGAATATTCAAATCCTGCTGTAGAGTCTTTTGCTGAAAAAAATGTTGCTTTTAAATAACGTCCAACAAACACACACTTACCGTAGAGAAAGCAGCCGAATATTTGAATCTTCAAATCCTGCTGAAACACAATGCTGCAACAAACACACACACAGCTTTTGCTGAAACACAATGCTGCAACAAACACACACACACACAGCTTTTGCTGAAACATAATGCTGCAACAAACACACATTGCAGCTGTTGCTGCAGCTGTTGCTGAAACACAATGGCAGCTGTTGCTGAAACACAATTGCAGCTGTTGCTGAAACACAATTGCAGCTGTTGCTGAAACACAATGCCGCTGTGGCTGCAACAAACACTTATCAGTTCTGTAGAATTTTTCAACACCTCGTGCACTCTGTGGGCAGCGCCATCTTGCCTCCGACCGGAAATGACGTCATCGCCGCTGGCTTACCGATCACCGGAAATTACGTCATCGCCGCCATCTTGCAACCGCAAAAATCACAAAATGAGCGCCAATTTTAAATTTGAACACAGTTCTGGTCCAAATAAAAAGCTTTATTCGTGCTTTATCCGCATGAAAACGTTGCAACAAATCCATTTCAATTTACATGAACATTTCAAAGACAATACAGACATCAAGCTTTAGTCACCTGAAAATGGTTGCAACCATTTTAAAACCCAAGAGAAACAAATTTGCAAATGATTTATAACAATAACAAATGCTTTTTATTTTCAATACACATTTCAAAGACAATATAGATAGACAAATTTACAAATGCATTTCATGTTCAATACACATTTCAAAGACAATATAGGTAGACAAATTTGCAAACTGTTTCCAACAAAATGCCAAGAAACTTCAGACCATGGTGAATGGTGAACAACATACATATCAATTGGCTAAAAAAGCATATGGAGGGGACTCACCTTGGAGTAGAGCTGCAGCTCAGAGAGCCGTGACCCTTTCACTTCGTGGTCCGGAAGAAAGTGATTGAAGCAGGACACTTCCGGGTTTTATAGTCCCTCCCTCCCCCTGCTGCCAGCGGGAGCAGCAGAGAGAATGGGGAATGTTGTAAAAACATTAATATCTCTGTCATATTTCATCGACGAGAAAAATCCTCGGCACACATGTGGCGGAGGGGGGCTCTGAGTGAGGTGGCCAAAAATGACGGCGGTAGGTGGCAGCGTTCTCTCGGAAATCGCAGCACAGATCGCCAAAACCGGTCAAGAACAGAGTTTTAGTAATATAAGACATAAAAATGACCTAGATGTAAATGTAGATGGGTTGGTGAGTAACTGCTGATGACACCACTATTGGAGGAATCGCTGTGAGCAATGTTGTCAGATCAGTTTAATGGATCGGTTTAATGTCTAGATAAGTTTAATGGATCTAGATCAGCTGCAAAAATGGGCAGAGAAATGGCCGATGGAGTTTAACCCAAGCAAGTGTGAGGTGTTGCACTTTGGGAGTTTGAATGTAAGGAGACAGTATACAGTTCATGGCAAAACCCACAACAACATTGGTGTGCAGAGGGATCTTGGAGCCCAAGTTCACAGGTCATTGAAGGTGGCAACAGAGGTAGGGAGAGTGGTAAAGAAGGCATATGCTGTGCTTGACTTCATTGCAAGGGTCCATTGAATATAAGAGTCAGGAATTATAAAGCAGCTCTATAGGACTTTGGTTAGGCTGCATCAAGGGTATTGTACGTAGTTCTGGTCGTCCCATTACAGGAAGATGTGGATGCTTTGGCAAGGGTGCAGAGGAGGTTTACCAGAGTGCTGCCTGAATTAGAGGGAAGTTGGATAGACTCAGATTGGTTTCTCTGGAGCGTCGGAGGTTAAGGGGAGACTTGATAGAAGAATACATCATGATGAGAGGCAGAGGTGGGGTAGACAGTCAGGACCTTGTTCATAGGGTGGATATGTCCAATGCTAGAGAGCACAGCTCCAAGGTGAGAGGGGGGAGGTTTAATGGAGTTGCATGGGCAAGATTGTTTACACAGAGGGTGGTGGGGGCCGGGAATGCACTGCCTGGGGTGGTGGTGGAGGCAGATAGAATAGATACGAGATATGGATAATCTGCAGGCAGTTGAGATCAGCTCAGATAGGCATCGTATTCAGCACAAACATTGTGAGCCAAGGGGCTCGTTCCTGTGCTGTACTGTTCTTTGTTCTATGTTGAGGAGCCATTGGAAATGTTGAAGAACATTAAGGCAGATAAATCTGCAGCATCCTGTAGGATCTATCCCAGCTTATTGAGAGAGGAGATTGTGGGAGCCTTGATAAAGATCTGGCATCTTCTCCAGCCACATGCATGGTCTGGCATAACTGGAGAGGAGCTAATGTTGTTCCTTTATATAAGAAGGGAAGTAGAGGGAATCCAAGGTATTATAAGCTGGTGAGCCTCACTCAGTGGTAGGGCTGGAGGTCTGTGTGCAGTGGAGTTCCATAGCAATCTGCACCAGGAGCTCTGCCACATGTGATATACATAATTAACTTGGATGTCAACATCAATGGGTTGGTTAGTAAGTTTGCAGATGGCACCATGATTGTTGGGGTCACGGACTGTGAGGATGGCTGTCAAGCCATGCAGCGAGTAATAGATCAGCTACAAAAATGGGCGAAGAAATGGCAGATGACGTTTAATCCGAGAAAGTGTGAGGTGTTGTCATTTGGGAAGTTGGCTGCAGAGCTCCAGCTGGTGCGGCGTCCGCAGCCCGGGATCCCTCGTAGAGGACCCGGGGGGAAGAAGAAGCTTCGACCACCGGCCCTGCGGTCTGCAGTGCTTCTGGCTGCGGTGCAACGCAGTGGGGACTTTAAATCTTCGACCGCCGGCCTGCGGCCTACACCAACCTAAAGCCACGGTCTCTGGTGGGGAAGGCACCAATTCTGGACTTACCTGGACTTTTACCTGCCTGCACATCTGGATGCCCACAGCAATGGCTGCGGAGGGTTGAAGTCCCGACCACGGGGGAAAATGGAGGAGGACTGGCCAATTTTTGATGAATGCTGTGGTGGATGTTTGTGTTAAATTTTTATTGTGTATTGTGTGTTCTTTATCATTGTACCGCTGCTGGCAAATTCATTTCATTTGCACTATGTGCAATGTGACAAATATATAACCGTATTGTTAATAACGAGATCAGAGGGATCTCGGGCTCCAAGTCTATATACTTTGAAAGTGGCAAGATAAATAGATAGATAGTGGTAAAGAAGGCAGATGCTTGCTTTCATAGGTTGGGGCATTGAGTATAAGAGCCAGGAACTCATGCTGCAGCCTTGTAGATCTTTAGTGAGGCAGCATTTTGAGTATTGAGTGCAGTTCTGGTCATGCCATTACAGGAAGCATGTGGAGGCTTTGGAAAGGGTACTGAGGAGGTTTAGTCGAATGATGCCTGGATTAGGGGGTATCAACTACAGGGAGATACTTGGATCGTTTTCTATGGAGCGCTGGAGGTTGTGGGGAGACCTGATAGATGTATTTATAATTATGAGAGGCATAGATAGAGTTTTCCCAGGATGGAACAAGCAGAGCTTTAATGTGAGAAGGACAATGTTTAAAGGAGATGTGTGCGATGTTTTTTACAGACAGATAAAGTCCAGTAAAGTCCAAGGATCTCCAATGAGATAAATAGTAGCTCAGGACTGCTTTCTTGACATTGATAGGACGGTTATGATAACAGCTGGGAAGAAACTGTCCCTGAATCTGGATGTACGCATTTTCACACTTCTATACCTTTTGCCTGATGGGAGAGGGGAGGAGGGAGTGGCCAGGGTGAGATTCATCCTTGATTATGCTGTTGGCCTTGCCGAGGCAGCGTGAGGTGTAGATGGAGTCAATGGAAGGGAGGTTGGTTTGTGTGATGGTCTGGACTGCGTCCACAATTCACTGCAATTTCTTGCGGACTTGGATGCAGCTGTTCCCGAACTAAGTTGTGAAGCATCCCGATAAAATGCTTTCTCTGGTGCTTCTGTAAAAGTTGGTGAGGGTTGTTGGAGACATGCCAAACTTACTAAGCCTTCTCAGGAAGTAGAGGTGATGGTGTGCTTTTCTGGCCATTGCTGCAACACAGGACAAGTTGCTGGTGATGTTTACTCCTACAAACTTGACATTTTCAGCCATCTGGCGCTGTCAATGCAAACTAGGGTGTGTGTACCGCTTCCCTTCCTGAAGTCGAATACTATCTCCTTTGTCTTGCTGACATTGAAAGTAATGTCGTTGTCTCGACACCAGGACACGAGGTTCTCAATCTTCTTCTTGTACGTCTCATCATCATTTGACATCCGTCCAAATACGGTGGTGTCGTCATGAATTGAATGAGATTTGTACCAGGCTGCACAGTGGTGGTGTACAAGGAGTAAAGAAGGAGGGTGAGAACACATCCTTGTGGAGCACCAATGTTGAAGATGATTTGTCCCCTATCCTCACTGACTGGGCTTCTGTTGGTCAGAAGGTCGAGGATCCAGTTGCAGAGATGACTCCAAGTCCCGCGAGTTTGGTGATGAGATTGGATGGTACAATGGTATTGAGAGCAGAGCTGTAGTCTGTGAGGAGGAGTCTGGTGTACACTATAGGTGTCTCTCATATCCAGTTGGTCCAGGGATGAGTGCAGGGCCAGGGAGATCGCATCAGCCATGGACCAGTTATGGTGGTAGACGAACTACACTTGGTTGATAAGGCATGAGATCTTCCTTTTCTTCGGCACTGGGATGATCGTGGTCTTCTTGAAGCAGATGGGTTCCTCAGAACGGAGTTGGGAGAGATGAAAGATGTCCACAAATACTCCCGCTAGCTGGTCTGTGCAGCTACTAAGGACAGCACCAGGGACTACATCTGGGCTAGTTATTCTCTGTGGCTTTACCCTCAGGAAGGCCAATCTAACCTCTGCTACAGTCACCCTGGGGAGAGGCACACTTGAATCTGATGGGATGGACTAGCGTTCACTGGTCCAGTAACATTAAGATAGTTTTGGATAAAGATGGGGAAGGCACATGTTCAAAATCTGAATTGGAGCGGACCTTAGATGGTATTAGACCAGAACTGGCTTGAGTTGATTGCAGCAGGCTGTTTGCAGTCTAAGGGACGTCCAAAAAGTGGCGGCTGCTTTTAAAAGTGTGATGACAAGGAGACTGACTCTCTCAGGATAAGGAGGTTAATCAGGTTAATATATATATATATTATAGGATAGACAGGGGTGCGGGTAAAAGGGGGGGGGGGGGGGGGATTGTATTATTGATTAAGGGGATGTCACAACAGTGGTCAGAGGTGACATTACGGACGGTTTGTCTAGTGAGGGTGGAGCTGAGGAACAAGAAAGGGATGATCACCTTGTTGGGGGTGTACTACAGACCCCCAAATAGTCAACGGGAATTAGAAGAACAAATGTGCCGGGAGATTGCAGGCAGCTGCAGGTCAAATAAGTTGTTGGTGTAGGGGATTTAAACTTTCCCAATATAGGCTGGGAAAATCATAATGTGAAGGGTTTAGATAGGGTGCAATTTCAAAGGTGTTCAGGAGAGTTTTCTCCAGCAGTATGTAGAGGCCCCACATGTTAGAGGGCAACACTTGATCTAGTATTGGGAAATTGGGAAGGGCAAGTTAATGAAGCATGTGAAGGGCAAGTGAATGAAGTGTTCGTAGAGGAGCCTTTTGGGACCAGTGTTTGATTAGGTTTAAGATAGCTCTGGATAGGGACAGAGAGAGCCCACATGTTAAAATGCTAAATTGGTTCATCAATCAAGTGGGATGGTTTTAAAAGTGTGCTGACAAAAGCTCAGGATATGTACGTCCCCGTTAGAGTGAAGGGCAAAGCAGGCAAACGTAAGGAAATTTTGGCTGACGAGGGAAATTGCGGCTTTGGTAAAACAAATACGAAGGATGCATGGGACAGGTATAGGCAGCTGGGATCAAGTGTCCTGGAGGAGTTTCGGGAAGTAAGGAGCAAACTGAAAAAGGAAATAAGTAGGACAAAAAGGGGCCAGGAGATAGCTCTGGCAATAGCATTAAGGACATTCCCAAGATATTTTATAAATACTCATAAGGAAAAGGGTAACTAGAGAGAGAGTGGGATCCCTCAGGATCAAAGCGGTCACCTCTGTGATGTGATCACAGGAGATGGGCAAGGTCCTCAATGAGTATTTCACCTCTGTATTCACTGAGGAGAAAGACAGTAGGACGAAGGAACTTGGAGCAGTCATTGGAAGTGTCTTGAGAGCAGTCAGTGTTACGGTCAAAGAGGTGCTGAAGGTACTATCGTGTATGAAGGTAGACAAATCTCCAGGGACTGATCGGATATATCCGTGGACATTGTGGGAAACTGGCAAGGAAATAACGGGAGCCCTGATTGAAATTTATGAGTCGTCTTTAAATAGAGGAGAGGTGTCGGAAGACTGGAGGGTGACACATGTTGTGCCTCGATTCAAGAAGGGCTGCAGGGAAAATGCTGGGAACTATAGGCCAGTGAGCTTAACATCTGTAGTCGAAAGGTTATTGGAGAATATTTTTAGGGTAGGATTATCAGGCGTTTAGACGGACAAGGGCTTGATTTGCTGCAGGATCTGGATCGATTGGCCAGGTGGGCTGAGGAATGGTTGATGGAATTTAATACAGAGAAATGTGAGGTGTTGCATTTTGGGAAGTCTAACATGGGCAGGACCAACACAGTGAATGTTTGGGCTCTGGGGAGTGTTGTAGAGCAGAGGGATCTAGGAGTGCAGGTGGAGTCACCTTGAAGGTGGAGTCACAGGTAGATCGGGTGGTCAAAACGTTTTTTGACATATGGTACTTCATCAGTTATGGGCCTGTCCCACTTCTGCGACTTTTTAGATGACTGCAGGTCACCACATGTTCGCGGGTGGTTGCTGGGAGTCGCCTTCATGGTCGTGGCCTCATTATGGTCAGCGCAGATTTTCTCGTGCCGCAGGTGCGGTGGTAATGGGTTGCCAGGAGGTTATAGGTTGTCGTAGGTTGTAGCCGGTGCTGAACGGTGAATTTCATTGGCTCATTGGGGGGAAAAAAAACGTAAGCAGTAGTTTTCAGAACCAAGGATAACCGACCGGTAATGTTAATGTCCGCCGAACATCACAACCGTGTATCTCTGCTGCTTAAAAGTTGTCTCCACTCCTTCTCCCCACCTTCTCTCAACTTCTCCCCCCTCTTCCCTCCCTCTCGCCCCGCTTTTAAAGGACTTACGTGACCCTTCCTGTACACTGTGCTTTCACCGTCTTAATTACAGCACCAACCTTCCTGTTCATCATGGTGTGTGTCTGTATCACATTGGCTTTGCACCATGTGAATTTCACTCAGACAGCGCTCCCCGCTTGGCCTGTAAACCGGGCTAGTGAAGGAAGCAATTGAAAGTCGCCGGCAGTCACCTGAAAAATCGCCTAAGTGGGACAAGCCCATTAGAGTATTTAGTATAGAAGTTGAGAGGTCATGCTGCAGTTGTATATGTTGTCAGTGAGGCCGCATTTAGAGTATTGTATTCAGTTCTGGGACCATGTTATAGGAAAGATGTTGTCAAGCTGGAAAGGGTGCAGAGAAGATTTACGAGGATGTTGCCAGGACTAGAAGGTCTGAGCTGTAGGGAGAGGTTGAGTAGGCTGGGACTTTATTCCTTTGAGCGCAGGAAGATGAGGGGTGATCTTATAGAGGTGTAGAGAACCATGGGAGGAATGGATCGGGCCTCTTGCCCAGAGTCTCTTGCCCAAAGTAGGTGTATCGAGGGCCATAGGTTTAATGTGAAGGGGAAAAGATTTAATAGGAATCTGAGGGGTAACTTTTTCCCACACAAAGGATGGTGGGTGTATGGAACCAGCTGCCGGAGGAGGTTGTTGAGGCTGGGACTAACCCAACATTTAAGAAACAGTTAGACGGGTACACGGATAGGACAGGTTTGGAGGGATATGGACCAAACATGGGAGGTGGGATGAGAACGGCTGGGACATGTTGGCCGGTATGGGCAAGTTGGGCTGAAGGGCCTGTTTTCATGCTGTATCACTCTATTCTATGACTCATTCATACATATATATATATTTTGGTCGACAGGAGGATGACAGATAGTTAATGTGGGATTGTACATGGAAGATCACATGTTGTAAATTTGATATTTTGTGAAATAACAAAGATGCCTGCAGAAGGCAAGGCCACCTACGCATTGTCTATATAGACTTCAACAAGGCTTTCAATATGGTTCTACATGGAAGGCTACTCTGGAATGTTAGGTAGTCAGGGCGAGGTTGATACAGAACAAAAAGTGTCGGAGAACATTTCCACCCGAAACATCGCCTATCCACGTTCTCCAGTGATGCTGTCAGACCTGCAGAGTTACTCCAGATCATATGGTATTTGTTCATGAATGTAGCTTCTGCAGTTCCTATGTCTAACTGGATTCAGAATTGACTTCCTGGAAGGAAGCAGAGGGTGGTGATGGAAGGTTGTTTTTTTCAGACAGAAGGCCTGTGACTAGTGGTGTGTCTCAGGGATATTTGCTGTTTGAGGTTTACATCAATGATTTGGATCAGAGTGTTCAATGCATGGTTTGGAAGTTTGCAAACCATGACACAACAATAGGTGGCAACGGTCTGTGGAGATGGCTATCAAAAATTGCAGCAGGATATTGATCAGCTGGGCAAATGGGCTGAGAAATGGCTAATGGAGTTTAATGCAGTTAAGTGCGAGATGTTGTATTTTGGGAAATCAAACCATGGTAGGAACTTCACAGTATATAGCAGGGCTCTGGGGGGGTTGCCGAGCAGAGGTATCTAGGAGTATATAGTTCATTGAAAGTGGAATCACAGGTAGATAGGATTGGAAAGAATGCTTTTGGTACATTGGCCTTCATCAGTCAGGTTATTGAGTGTAAGAGATGGGACTGAATATATGTATAAAAAGCTGAAGTCAGCGGGCCAACCAGCATCACTGGATAAAAGGTATGGATGATGTTTCGGGTCGAAACCCTTCTTCAGAGTCAGGGAGAAGGAACTGACGGATAGGGAAAGATACATAGAACAAATTAATGAAAGATATGCAAAAGAACAGATCAAAGCCAGCAATGATGATCAAGGAAAGGTGGAGCCCACAACAGTCCATTGTTGGCCATGTTGAAGGTGATAATAAGAAAGACAAACAGTGAAACTCGAAGGATAACAGTGAAGCATGTACGATGGATTGGGTGGGCGAGGGACGGAGAGGGGGGAGGATACAAGGGTCACTTGAAGTTAGAGAAGTCAATGTTCATACCGTTGCCCAATTGAAATATGAGCTGCTCTTTCTCCAAGTTGCACTGGGCCTCGCTCTAACAATGGATTAGGCCAAGACAGAAAGGTCAGTGTGGGAAAGGGAGGGGAAATTAAAGTGTTTGCCAGCCGGGAGAACATGTTCGTCTCAACGGACTGAGTGGAGGTGTTCAGCGAAATGATTGCCGAGTTTACACTTGGTCTCACCAATATATAAGAGTCCTCCCCTAGAACGGCGGATACAGTAGGCGAGGTTGGAGGAGGTGCAAGTGAACCTCCGCTCACCTGTCTGGGTCTTTGGAAGGAGTTGAGGGGGGAGGTATAGGGACAGGTGTTGCGTCTACTGTGGTTGCAGGTGAAGGTACCTGGGGAGGGGTGGTTTGGGTGGGAAGGGATGAGTTAACCAGGGAGTTGAGGAGGGAATGGTCTCTGCGGGGGACAGAAATGGGTGGAGGTAGGAAGATGCGACTAGTGGTGGGATCCTGTCGGCAAAAATGCCGGAGGATTAAGTGTTGTACGTGACGGCTGATGGGGTGAAAGGTGAGGACTAGGGGGGACTCTGTCCCTGTTGGGACTGGGGTGGGGGAGGAGGAGCAAGAGCGGAACTGCAGCATACCGAAGAGACATGTGTGATGGCCTCATCTACGATGGGAGAAGGAAACTTTCTTCCCTAAACAATGAGGACATCTTGGATGTCCTGGTATGGAACACCTCATCTTTGGTGTAGACGGACGAATCAGAAGAAGCAGAAGACAGAGGCTTCAGTGATAGCAGAATTATTTCATCAGGTGGTGGGTATCTGGAATAAGCTGCTGGAGGAAGTAGTTGCATTTACAACATGGACAGACACACCGATAGGAAAACGTATGGGACAAACACTGACAAATGGGACTAGCTTAGACATCTTGGTTGGCGTGGACTAGTCAGGCTGAGGCCTGATTCCATGCTCTGTGTCTGTGTGAGTAGCAATATTGAAATTCACCAAGTAAGTGTGTCCACTGCACAAACTATAATAGGGACCATGATTGGTTTCAAGTCATGATTTCTCATACTATTGGTGAATTAAACCATTCTGATGGATGGATTGAAAGGCATTGAGATCAAATTATTATTCTGTGTTCTGGACTCTGTGTACAGTTCATAATTGACCTGAAGTTGCAATGCATGATAATTATTTTTGACAGCATTTAACTTACTTTCAGAAGGGCAAACCCAGCAGTGTCTGGTGGCACCTCCTCAGGTTCTACAGTGTCATGACAGATATCAGATACTTTGCCAGGCACGTTGTCAAATATCAGATGCATACCTTCAACATCACTGTGTCCATATTGTGGAATACCCCACCTACTTGCATTATCAGTAAGTGAAGAGAAGAGGCAGAAATAGGGCTGGACAGCAAGAATCACTTGCCGTATATCACAAGAATAAAACCCAATGCTGTTGACATTAGACTCCAGCTGGAAAGGGACTCTTGCATTTGCTATGTTGCTAACATGTGGGGGTAATTCTGAAAAACATTTCCCTTGAAACACAGTCCATGCTCCAACTCCTCCATAATAAAATGTACAATAGAACTAAGTTTTACTCAGAACTATTAAGGGCCTGTCCCACTTAGGCGATTTTTTAGGCGTAGTGCGTAGGTTGTTGCCAGGATGGCGAAGGTAGTCACCAGAAATACGTAGGTTGTCGCTAGGTGACGTAGGCTGTCGCCGGTGCTGACTTCAGTGAATTCCATTGTGTTAGTCGCCGGCAGTCGCCTAAAAAAACGCCCAAGTGGGACAGGCCCATTAGTCCAGTCGCCGGTCTTCGGCGAACTGCTGCGACTATGACAGTCACTGCCAGTCGCCTAAAAACGCGCCTAGTGGGACACGCCCTTATGTGACCTAGTTTCATACAGGTGTGGTTTAAATGATTTTTCTCTAAGTACTGACACTGCATATTATAAGTAGCTCTATATTTTCAGAGATTTAGTAATGGTAGTATTCTAATCCATATGAAACAAACAGAAAACATGATTACTGTTTTCCCACCTGAAAGATACTAAAAATGGAGCTTTCACTTGTATAATTGCCATTACATACATGACTATTGCGATGCCACAAGATGTGTTTAGAATGTACGTGTTGTGCCTCTAGATATGCAGTTGTGTTTTCCACTCTGGTGATATACAACATAGACAAGAACAGCAAAGGAACCAGCCTTTCAGCCCACGATGTTCATGCTGAACATGATGCCAAGTTAAACTAATCTCATGTGCCTTGTACATAATCGATATCCTTCTATTCCTTGCTCTTCCATGTGCCTGTCTAAAAGAAATAAAACTAATGAGTTTCCAGTTGGAACCTGATGCCATCAGTCATTACAAGGAATTGCAGATGCTGGTTTACACCAAAGATAGACACAAAATGCTGGAGTAACTCGGCGGGTCAGGCTGCATCTTTGGAGAAAAGGGATAGATTAAGTTTAGGGTCGAAACTGTTCTTCAGGCTGAGGGTCAAGGGAGAGGGAACTGAGAGATATGAAAAGGTACATAGAATAAATTAATGAAATACATGCAAAAAGACAGGCAAAAGCCAGCAGCAACCATCAAGGTAAGGTGGAGCCCACAATGGTCCATTGTTGGCTGTGGGGAGGTTAATGAGTAATACAAACAGTGGAATTCAGCACGACCACAGTGAAACTTGTAGAATGATGAAGGTGGGGGATAGGTGGAGAAAGAGTTATTTCAAGTTAGTGAAATCAATATTCATACCGCTGGGGTGTAAACTGTCCAAGCAAAATATGAGGTGCTGTATCTCAAATTTGCATTGGGCCACACTCTGACAGTGGAGGAGACCCAGGCCAGAAAGGTCAGTGTGGGAGGGGGAGATAAAGTGTTGAGCAACCGGGAGATCAGATAGGTTTAAAGGGACTGAACGGTGGAAAAACAATGGCCAGTCTGCGTTTGGTCTCGCCGATATACAGGAGTCCACACCTGGAACAACAGATACAGTAGATGAGGTTGGAGGAGGCGCAAGTGAACCTCTGCCTCACCTGAAAAGACTGTCAGGGTCCATGCACAGAGTTGAGGGAGGAGGTGTAGACACAGGTGTTGCATCTCCTGTGGTTGCAGGGGAAGGTACCTGGGGAGGGGGTGGTTTGGGTGGGAGGGAAGAGTGAAGCAGGGAGTTGCGAAGGGAACGGTCGCTGTGGAAAGCATAAAGGGGTGGAGATGGGAAGATGTGACTAGCGTTGGGACCTAGGATCCCATTGGATGTGGTGAAAATGTCACAGGATCATGTGTTGTATGCGACGGCCGATCGGGTGGAAGGTGAGGACTAGGGGGACTCTGTCCCTGTTGTGGCGAGGAGGGAGAGCAAGAGCAGAGCTGCGGGTACCGAGGAAACAACGTGTCAGGGCCTCATCTATGATGGAAGAGGGGAACTCTCTTCCCTAAAGAATGAAGACATAGTCATAGTCATGGAGTGATCCAGTATGGAAACAGGCCCTTCAGCCTAACTTGCCCACACCGGCCAACAATATCCCAGCTACACTAGTCCCACCTGCCTGCACTTGGTCCATATCCCTCCAAACCTGTCCTATCCACGTGCCTGTCCAA
This sequence comes from Leucoraja erinaceus, assembly GCF_028641065.1. Lineage (NCBI taxonomy): Eukaryota > Metazoa > Chordata > Chondrichthyes > Rajiformes > Rajidae > Leucoraja > Leucoraja erinaceus. The sequence continues at coordinate 426,905 of NC_073391.1, forward strand.
CTGTTTCTGAAATGTTAGGATAGTCCCAGCCTCAACTACCTCCTCTGGCAGCTTGTTCCACACACCCACCACCCTTTGTTTGAAAATGTTACCCATCAGATTCCTATTAAATCTTTTCCCCTTCACCTTGGACCTATGTCCTCTGGTCCTCAATTCCCCTACTCTGGGCAAGAGATTCAGTGCATCCACCCAATCTATTTCTCTCATGATTTTGTATAGCTCTATAAGATCTCCCCTCATCCTCCTGTGCTCCATGGAATAGAGACACAGCCTACTCAACCTCTCCCTGTAGCTCACACCCTCTAGTCCTGGCAACATCCTCGTAAATCTTCTCTGAACTCTTTCAAGCTTGACAATATCTTTCCTATAACGTGGTGCCCAGAACCGAACACAATATTGTAAATGTGGTCTCACCAACGTCTTATACAATGGCAACATCACCTCCCAAAATCTATACTCAATACACTGACTGATGAAAGCCAGTGCCAAAAGCCTTTTTGACCACTTTATTTACCTGCGACTCAACCTTCAAGAAACCATGCACCTGTACTCCTAGATCCCTCTGCTCTACAACACTACCCAGAGGCCTACCATTTACTGTGTAGGTCCTGCCCTTGATAGACTTCCCAAAATGCAACACCTCACACTTTTCTGTATTAAATTTCATCAACCATTCCTCCGCCCACCTGGCCAATCGATCCGGATCCTGCTGCAATCGTTCACAACCATCTTCACTATCTGCAAAACCACTCACTTTTGTATCATCAGCAAATGTGCCAATCTCATCCAAATCATTGATGTAGATGACAAACAGTAACGGGTCCAGCACCAAACCCTGTGGCATACCACTAGTCACAGGCATCCAGTCCGAGAAGCAACCTTCTCCCTCTGTTACCTTTCATGAAGTAAATTTTCATTCCATTCAGCTCCATAGATCCCATGCGATCTAACCTTCCAGAGCAGCCTACCATGCGGAACCTTGTCGAATCTATCTATCTATATATACATAGCTAAAACTCTGATCTTGTTATCTTCCGGTTTGGCGGTCTTTCTATTAGCGCAAAAACGGTTCACGATAGCACTACGATTTTTCGCCAGTTCACTCACCGTTCTCCTGTGCTGCGAGTGCACCATTTCATTCCGATCGTTTGAATGTCGTAAAAGTTAGCAAGGTTTAAAAATCTTAAAAACCGCTCGTGCGCAGATCGATCTCTTCTGCAGCTAGTCAGCGCCGCGTGGATTAGTCCCTTCCCCTGTCACTCCCTGGGACGGTCCGCCCCTTCCTGCGCCATCGAGTCTTTACTGGAGCTGAGGATGGCCGGCGGATGCAGCGTAGATGGAGGAATTGGTAGTAGGGTTATGGGGGTAGGGGGTGGAGTGTTTGCACAAGGCAGGGTGAGAAGAAGTTTTGTTTAAATAGTCAAGGGAGTCAATGGGTTTGTAATAGACTTCAGTCGATAGCCTATTTCCTGTGATGGAGACTGTGAGATCAAGAAAAGGGAGGGAGGTGTCGGCTATAGTCCAGGTGGTGAAGTTGATGAAGTCAATGAGTTCTGCATGGGTGCAGGAGGTAGCACCGATGCAGTCATCAATGTAACGGAGATATCTGGGGCAGTCCAAGAGGTGGGGGACCGGTGGAGACGGGAGAAGGGGTCATCACTGGGAGGTGAGGACTCCTTCCCATAGAAAAAGGCACGGAGGCGGAGGCAACAGAAGAACAGCTCCACATTGTGGCGGACCCGGAACTCATTGAGGTGGGGGCGATGGGGAATGAAGGTGAGGCGAGGTCCAGTGGGGATATGGTGGGTGTTGAGAGAGGAGGAGTATTGTGTGGGTGGGGTGTGGTCGGGGTAACCTGGTTACAAGAGGGGGATGGGGAAGACCCACCATTTCCAAGGTTCCGTGTAGGAGGGGGGGGGAGCAGTAGGTCCCAGGAGAGTCAGACCACGCCGTGTTGGAGTCTACATCGTGAAGGCTGTGGGCCTGGTGCTGAGCCTGGAACTCAGGTGAGGCAATGGCTCCAGCCCGCTGGTGGGTGGTGGAGTTGTGAAGGTCGGTGGAGTCACTGGTGGCGGTGTGTATGCGGCTGGAGTAAAGATACAGGTGGGCAGTAGCAGCAGCGGTGGCCCTGGGAATCGGTGAGGGTCAACAGAGTTGGTGGCCCCAGGGATATGGTGAATGTTGGCAACAGCAGCAGCAGCATCGAGGGCCCAAGGAGACAGTGAAGGTTGGCGGCAGTGGCAGTGGCCCCGGATGAGGCGGTGGGAGTTAGTGGCTGCGGTGGCAGTTTCGGTGGTCCGGGCTTGGGATCGGCCAGGGAGGAGGTGAGGGTGGGACTGGCGGTGGATGTTGGTGCTGCTCCTCGTGGCGGTGATGGTGTCGTGGGTATCGGCCCCGTGGTGATCGGGCAGGCGGCACGGTCCAGCTATGGAGCCCTGGGCCTGCGGGCGGCCGAATCGAGGAGTGTCGATGGAGTGACTGGACTGGAGGCAGGTAAGCTTGTGATCGTCTGTAGAGTCCAGGTAGGCAAGGAAGCGTTTGTTGAGGCCGTGGATCTGGTGCAGAATGAAGTAAAGCTGGGATCCATTGCAGGTGTGGGTGAGTGAGGCCTGGAGCTGTGGGAGAACCAGAGCGAGGGCCTGCTGGTGTCGGCACATGTTACATGTTACATTCATGGTAATGACGCATTTATAATGGACTTTATCATTTGAAATAAATATGTAATTTGCTTTTTTACGTAATATTTAGTTTAGTTTTAGTTTAGAGTTACAGCACGGAAACGGGCCCTTCGGCCCACTGAGTACACACTGACCAGCGATCCCCGCACACTAACACTATGCTACACACACGAGGGACAATTTTACATTTGTACCAAGCTAATTAACCTACAAACATTGTACGTCTTTGGAGTGCGGGAGCAAACCGAAAATCTCTGCGAAAACTCATGCTGTCACGGGGAGAATGTGTAAACTCCGTACAGACAGCACCTGTAGTCAGGATCAACCCATGCCGCCCAGGTATTTACTCCAGGGTATTTACTTCCATTTCTTTATTATGTCACCAACAACAGTCCAGAATTGTAAGACATGTTCACCAATTTTAATCATTGTAGAATTAAAAAACAAAAACCACCTGACAAATGCTGTCAATCTGAAACTAACACAGGAAACAGTGGAAATACTCAGCAGGTTAAGAGAGAGAGAAATAGAGAGTTAATATTTTAGGTCGATGTCCCCAGTCATCAACTGATGCTGCCTAAGTTGCTGAGTATTTGCAATGCTTTTTTTGTTTTTATCTTGTATTCTAATTCAAGTGGAAGGTTCAATATATAATTGTAATGAAGATATTTGGATAAATATTTGTACCTGCTGCACTGAAGAGTTCGTATGATCATGGGTAAAATTGGAATGAGCTTTCTAAAAATGGTCCATGGCGGAAAAAGAGCAAATGTGTTTGCTTCACATCAGTCAATCTGCTTGACCTCCATTTCTGAACCACAATTATTCTTCCTTTATGATCCTGCATTTCCAAAAGTCACACATTACTTACTTTAATAACACATAGAATCCTTTAACAATTCACAGCTGGCTGCTTGATAGACAATCTGATTAGACTCATTCATTCCTTTTCTAGTCCTTGCTTTTTACTAGTTGGCCATTTGAAGTTTAACCTTCAGCAGAGTTTACAATACCTTTTCAAAAAATACTTAAGCTGCAACCAGTGTCCAAGATTGAGTCATTTTCTTTTATTAAACAATAAAGACATGTTTTTGTTCATCGTCTCAAACATACTCTGTCTCTCAATGCTATCCTAACATCTCTTCAAATATAAATGTAACAGTTTTTTTCCTCTACTTTGTCATTTCACTGCATTGTTACTGGCCATGTCATTTCCATGAGCAATTACATTTATGTTCTCCTTTTACCTCTCAAATTCATTTGCTTTCCTAGCCTATCTTTCATAATCCCTTAAATCCCAACAGCTTAATCTTTGGCTGTTCATTCAACATGTTTGCAGGTACAATCTGGGCATCTCCATCAAGATGCCCTGCCTTGACGCATTGGCTTCAATGGCATCAGCCCCAACTAACAATATCTATTCTACATTTTCCTCCATCTTCGTCCTCTTTGATGTCTAGATTTCACAACGTTATCTCACACATTCTTTATCTCTGTTTCCCTCGCTGCTGACTCGCAGTCTGAAGAAGGGTCTCGACCGGAAACATCACCCATTCCTTCTCTCCAGAGATGCTGCCTGTCCCGCTGAGTTACTCCAGCATATTGTGTCTATCTTCAATGTAAAGCAGCATCTGCAGTTTCTACCTAAACAGTTGCTCTCCCTCTGGTTATACCCGTGGGTGTGAGCTTCATCACCTTGCAGTCTGAAGGAGAGCGACTGGAGTGAAGATTTTGAAGCAAAATTTAAAGTGCACATTTGATTTATCCACTTGCTGCCTGATCTGATTAGATGGCAAGAAGCAGTATCGGGTCTCACTGTCCTCTGCTAAAAGAGCTCAGTGTACAATCCTCATCCTAAATGTCCTAATGTGGCTGGTCCTAGGTGCACATTCTGCGGCGCTATCATACTATAAAGGCAAAATGGTGAAGGAGATGTTTAAGGTTATATTTAAATATTAAAAATGTTTTTTTTTTAATGTTAAAAATTACAGTTACAATGCCATTCCTCTGGCTGGTCCTATCTGATGTAGAAGTAAGGAACTGCTGATGCTGGTTTATACCAAAGTGTACATGTGCTGGAGTAATTCAGCGGGTCAGGCAGCATCTCTGGAGAAAAAGGATGGGCGACATTTCAGGTCGAGATCCACGTTCAGACTGAAAGCAGTGGGTGGGTGAAGACCAGAGTGGGGACCGAGAGTGACCAGACCAGGACCAGGACCAGCATCCGGACGACCAAGACCAGATTGGAGACCATGGCGTCTTCCGGACCAGGACCAGTCCTTGGACCAATCTCTCGAAGACCAGTGACCAGGACCATGGGACCAGGACCAGGGACCAGGTTGACCAGTGAGGACCAGGACCAGGAGCCTTTTGGGGACCAGGACCATCGTGACCACAGTGACCAGGACCAGGGTGGGAAACCTGTAGCAGGTGACCAAAAGACCAAGACATGTACAGACCAAGACCAAGACCAAGATTCAGCACCAGACCAAGACCAAGATCCACCAGACTGACCAAGACCAAGACCAGACCAGGACCAAGACCAGAGACCAAGACCAGGACCAAGACCAAGACCAGGACCAAGACCAAGACCAAGACCAAGACCAAGACCAAGACCAGGACCAAGACCAGGACCAAGACCAAGACCAAGACCAAGACCAAGACCAGGACCAAGACCAAGACCAAGACCAAGACCAAGACCAGGACCAAGACCAAGACCAGGACCAAGACCAGGACCAAGACCAGGACCAAGACCAGGACCAGGACCAGGACCAGGACCAAGACCAGGACCAGGACCAGGACCAAGACCAGGACCAAGACCAAGACCAAGACCAAGACCAAGACCAAGACCAAGACCAGGACCAAGACCAAGACCAGGACCAAGACCAAGACCAAGACCAAGACCAAGACCAAGACCAAGACCAAGACCAAGACCAAGACCAAGACCAAGACCAGGACCAAGACCAGGACCAGGACCAATCAGGATCGGGCACAAATTACCTCAGGCAGGGGGGCAGTGCACAGGAAGCCCATTGGTTGCTAGGGCATGTGTGATCTCAAGGGGAAAACAATGTGGACAACTGTGGTGTATAGTCCAGCACTTTGTATCTTTCTTTGGTCCTATCTGACATCAGATTATTAATTGCTGGAAGCCTCTTCCAGACCTTGTTATGCCGCTAGGTAATCTAATACACACGTGGTTGGCCTCCCATCTTCCGACTCATTGTTAATGCGTGGAGTAATCTGCTAGTCTAATCTTAATCTGCACTGCCTCCATCTCAGACTTCACCGCTGCATATAAATTGTGCATCAAATCAGTTGAAATAAATAACAGACAATGAGACTCAACAAGATGACTTTGAAGCTGACACGACGGGAGGGGGAGGGATGGAGAGAGGGAGGATGCAAGGGTTATTTGAAGTGAGATCAATCAATATTCATACCACTGGGTTGTAAGCTGCCCAAGCAAAATATAAGATGTGTTCTGATTGGTCTGTTGCAAGTCTCAATTCCTCAGTTCTTTACAGATTCTCCAACCCACCCATCATGTATTAATGCTGTACTTATTTGCTATACTTACCCATTTGCTGTGTCGGCTCCGAGATTATGGAATGAATTGCCTCTGCACGTTAAACAGGCCCCTTCTCTAGCTGTTTTTAAGTCACTCCTGAAGACATATCTATTCTCTGTGGCCTTTGTAGACCAGTAAGGTGTCGACTTATTTATTTACTTTATTTGCTTGGTTTTGCTGCGTGGTTCGTACTCATGTTTTATGTATTTTAATTTATTGTTTGGATTTTCGTATGTAATTTATGCGCCTTGTGTTAGCTGTATGTTCTGTTGTTCTGCCTGTTTTATGATGTCTTGCTTATTTTCTTTTTCTGTACGGCACTTTGGTCAGCTTTGGTTGTTTTTTAAGGTGCTTAACAAATAAAGTTATTATTATTATTATTATTATTATTATTGCTGTTGGTCATCTATATCAGGGCCAGATTTAGATGAAGGGAGGCCCTAAGCTATTTCACTTGTGAGCCCCCCCCCCAATCCCCCACCCCCACGACTAGAGGACCATGACTACCTGATAGTGACAGTGTGACACTTTTAGATCCTACTGTATGTTGCCATTAAACAGTTGGTTTTAAAATACATATTGGATTCACCGTGGAGCGGGCGATGCATTACCTGGATCGCCGTTTGAAGCTCTGGAGTGTTGGGCCTGCTGCTTCAACATCACGGAGCTGTGGTTTGCGGAGCTCCCAGCTTTGAGCCGCGCTAATTTCAACATCGCGGAGCCCTGGGATCCCTTTGCCGAGGGCCGCCAGCGTGAATCTCCACCCAGCTCAGCCTGTGGACTTCGGGAGCCGCTGTCTCCGGTAGGAAGTGGCCGATTCGGAAGTCCAAGCTGCTGAGAATGTTCTCCCATTCCGACATCGGATGGTGACCCCCAAATTTCATTGTACCAATGGCCATGAGGGGGGGGGGGGGTCCAAGAGGAGGCGGTCCGTTGGAGATGGGAAAAGGGATCATCAATGGGGGCGAGGACTCTTTCCCATCGAAGAACGGTGTGAGTCGGAGGCGACGGAAGAAGAGTTCCAAATCGCGGTGGGCGCAGAACTCATTGAGGTGGGGACGGAGGGGGACAAAGGTGGGACCTCTGCTGAGGACAGACCATTCGGTATCAGAGAGGGGAAGGTCAGGGGGATGGTGAACACACGGCAAGGATGGGGGTTGGAGCCGGAGGAAGGCAGGTGACTGGACTGAGGCGATGTCTGGTGGAGGGGTGGTGGGTGGTCAAGGGGTAGGGGGTATGAGGACTGTAGTGTGGGTGGGGAAGAGCTGGGGTCACAATATTTGAGGGGAATGGGGAAGACCCAGTGGAACAGCCACTGAGATTACCAGGGTTGGATGACTAGCACTAGGACCCAGCGCAGTCAAACCCAGGGGAATGGGAGTCTGCAGCGTGAAAGCTTCAGGCCCAGTGCTGTGTCCAGGCTGCAGGTAAGGCAGCGACGGCGATGGCTGCGGGCTGCTGGAGGGCAGTGGAATGGCCAGGGTCAGCGGGGCAAAGAGTAGGAGGTCCCGGTGGGTGGATGGTCGGTGGGGCGGCGAGGTTTGACGGGTCTGGTGAGACAGCGAGGTGAATAGGCCCCCCCTAGATCTCGAGGCCCTAAGCTTAAGCTTGTCTAGCATGTACGTAAATCCGGCCCTGATCTATGTCAATGATTTGGATGAGAACGTACAGGGCAAGATTAGCAAGTTTGTAGATGACACTAAAGTGGGTGGTTTTGCAAATAGTGAAGCTGGATGTCATAAATAGCAGCAGGATCTTGATTGGTTGGGCAGGTGGGCTGAGGAATGGTTGATGGAAATTAATACAGAGAAATGTGAGTTGCATTTTGGATAGTCTAACATGGGCTGAACCTACACAGTGAATGGTTGGGCTCTGGGGAGAGTTGTAGAGCAGAGGGATCTAGAGGTGCCGGTACATAGTTCCCCAAAAGTGGCATCACGGGTAGATGGGTGGTTAAGAAAGCTTTCAGTACAGTGGTCGTCATCAGTCAGAGTATTGAGAATAGAAGTTGAGTGGTCATATTACATTTGTACAAGACATTGGTTAAGCCACATTGAGAGTATTGTGTTCGGTTTTGATCACCCTGTTTGGAGATACAGCACGGAAACAGGCCTTTTGACCCTCCGGGTCCATGCTGACCAGCGATCCCGGCATATTAACACTATCCCACAAACACTAGGGACATTTTTTACATTTACCAAGCCAATTAACCTACAAACCTGTACGTCTTTGGAGTGTGGGAGGAAACCGAAGATCTCGGAGAAAACCCACGCAGGTCACGGAGAGAATGTACAAACACCTTACAGACAGCACCCTTAGTCGGGATCGAACCCGGGATCGAAGGGAACAACTCTACCGCTGCGCCACCGTGTCGCCCATGATCAGTGATGGAAATGGGGAGGTACGCAGGGGTATGACGTTCCCCTAGTTTTCAATTTCCAGCTCGGGTTTAATGAGTACTGCAGAAAGATTCGAGTCGTTTCGCACTTTATTCAACTCAGGCAAAAACAATTTGTTAACAGCCACTGTTAGCACTTGTTAACAGCCAGTTATGTGTCATCAATACACATTCCTCAGTAAATGTAATTGTGTTTTAACACCACGTTCTCTTGAATAAAATTCAAGGGCGAATTTCTTAAACTCACTGTTAGGGCTACAGGACTACGAGCACGGGCTCAGGTAAAGTCACGTTATTTTAGTATTCCACGTTATTTTATTTGCCTCTCTGCCTCTCTGCCTCTCTGCCTCTCTGCCTCTCTGCCTCTCTGCCTCTCTGCCTCCCTGCTCTCCGCCTCTCCCCTGCTCTCCGCTCTCTCCCACAGTCTCTCGCGCTCTCTCTGCCCGCTCTCGAAAAGTCGATGATGTATTTTGGGAGGTATTTTGGAGCAAGGAGATGCATAAAAAGTGCACATTAACAAAATCAGGGTTCAGATATACAAACCTTCAAAAGCAAATGATATGCTACATTTTCAAATGAGAAATAATGTTTACGAAGCTAATAGAAAACTTGTATAAATCATTGGTTGTGCCATTGTTAGAATATTGTGTTCAATTTTTCTGGAACGATATTTCCTTCAGCTAACAAAAATAATGAATAATTAGTCTGAGTTAGTTAATTGGTTAATGGTGCAGTAACGCTTGGCTAGCAGTCACCGTTGAACGGTATTCGATAAACTAGTTAAGAGGGAGAAGGATGAGTCAGAAAACAAGGCTCTAAATTTAAGTAAACTTTGGGAAAGTGAGGCAGAAGAGTAGACTATGCAGAACATTAACAAATAATGTGAAATGTTCCAAGATCTTCTTGACCTGTACATTTTGAATTGAATTGAAATTATTTGTCATTCACAAATGAACAAAAAGAAATGAATGTTATCCCTAACAACCAAGTTCAGGTAGACAGTAACATGGATAAGGGAGAGCCAGTGGATGCAGTGTACCTGGACTTTCAGAAAGCATTTGATAAGGTAGGATATAGGATAGGAGATTAGTGGGCAAAATTAGGGCACATGGTATTGGGGGTAGAGTGCTGACATGGATAGAAAATTGGTTGGCAGACAGGAAACAAAGAGTAGGAATTAACGGTTCCCTTTAAGAATGACAGGCAGTGACTAGTGGAGTGCCTCAAGGCTCGATGCTGGGACCGCAGCTATTCACAATATATATTAATGATTTAGATGAAGGAATTAAAAGTAACATTAGCAAATTTTCAGATGACACAAAGCTGGATGGCAGTGTGAACTGTGAAGAGGATGCTATGAGGATGCAGGGTGAATTGGGTAGGTTGGGTGAGTGGGAAGATGCATGGTAGATGCAGTATAATGTGGATAAATGTGAGGTTATCCACTTTAATGGCAAGAACAAGAGGCAGATTATCATCTGAATGGCAGGTAGACACAAATGCTGGAGTAACTCAGCGGGTCAGGCAGCATCTCTGGAGCAAAGGAATGGGTGATGTTTCGGGTCGAGACCCTTCTTCTGTATGGTGTCAGATTAGGAAAAGGGGAAGTGCAACGAGACCTGGGTGTACTTGTACATCAGTTACTGAAGTAAGCATGCAAGAAACAGCAGGCAGTGAAGAAAACTGATGGCCTTATGATAAACTTGTGTTAGGATTTGAGTATGGGAGCAAAGAGCTTCTGCAGTTGTACAGTGCCCTGGTGAGACCACGCCTGGAGTATTGTGTGCAGTTTTGGTCTCCTAATTTGAGGAAGGACATTCTTGCTATTGAGGGAGTGCAACGTAGGTTCACAAGGTTAATTCCCGAGATGACAGAAATGTCATATGATGAAAGAATGGAACGACTGGGCTTGTATCCACTGGAATTTAGAAGGATGAGAGGCGATCTTATAGCAACATAAAATTATCAAGGGATTGGACACGCTAGATGCAGGAAACATGTTCCCGATGTTGGAGGAGTCCAGAACCAAGGGCCACAGTTTAAGAATATGGAGTAGGCCATTTAGAATGGACATGAGGAAAAACCTTTTCACCCAGAGTGTTGTGAATTTGTGGAATTATCTGCCTCAGAAGGCAGTGGAGGCCAACGCACTGGATGCATTCAAAAGCGTTAGATTGAGCTCTTAGGGCTAGTGAAATCAAGGGATATGGGGAGAAGGTAGGAATGGGGTACTGATTGTGGATGATCAGTCACGATCACATTGAATGGCTCGAAGGGCTGAATGGCTTACTCCTGCACCTATTTTCTATGTATCTATGTAAAATGCTGGAATAACTCAATGGAACAGGCAGCATCTCTGGAGAGAAGGAATGGATGACGTTTCGGGTCGAGACCCTTTTTCATACTGATGTCAGGGGTGAGTGGGACAGAGACAGAATGCAGTCGGAAACAGTAAGACTGGTGGGAGAACTGGGAAGGGGCAGGGGATGGAGAGAGAGGGAAAGCAAGGGCTATTTGAAGTTAGAGAAGTCAATGTTCATACCGCTGGGGTGTAAGCTGCCCAAGCGAAATATTAGGTGCTGTTCCTCCAATTTGTGCTGGGCCCCACTCTGACAATGGAGGAGGCCCAGGACAGAAAGGTCAGATTGGGAATGGGAGGGGAATGGCGTGAATTTGCAGCTTTATCCTGCGCTACTTAATCCAAGGGCGAGCGAACGAGCGGGCAGACGGTCAAAAGCAACGATCATAGAATGGAATAGATGACATTTCAGGTCGAGACCCTTATTCAGACTGAGTCAGGGAAAAGAGGAACAAGAGATATAGATGGGACTAAGGACAAATGAATGGAAGATTTGCCTGTATCTCCCGTTTCCCTTTCCCTTGACTGTCAGCCTGAAGAAGGGTCACGACCCGAAACGTCATCTATTCCACTCTATGATTGTTGCTTTCGTCCATCTGAGAGAGAGGGAGAGAGAGAGATGCAAGAAAGCAGCTATGACATATAATAAACAATAAACTATATTATAAAAACACAACAAACAAGTTATGCAATCTTACATGGGTATGACTGCACATAACCCCCCCCCCCACCTTCCTTCCCAACCTCAGCCTCACGGACCTTTGAGTACCCCTAGTTCCTAAAACCCATTTCCATCACTGCCCATAACGTTATAGGAAAGGGGTTGTTAAACTTGAAAGGGTACAGGGAAGATTTACGAGGTTGTTGCCAGGATTTGAGGGGCTGAGCTATAGGTGAGGTTGAGTAGCCTAGGGCTTTATTCCTTGAAATGCAGGAGGATAAGGGATGATCTTATAGAGATGTACAAGATCATGAGAGGAATAGAGTAAATGCACAGTCCTTTACCCAGAGTAGGGGAATCAAGAAGCAGAGGACACAGGTTTAAGGTGAGGGGAGAAAGATTTAATTGGAACCTGAGGGGCATCATTTTTTCCACGGATGGTGGTGGGTATTTAGAACAAGGTGGTGGAGGAGGTAGTTGAGGCAAGTATATAACAACATTTAAAAAACATTTGGACAAGTGCACGGATAGCATAGGTGTAGAAGGATGTGTGGTAAATGTCGGCAGGTGGTGAGTAGTGTATATGGGGCATGTTGGTTGGTGTGGGCAAGTTGGGCTGAAGGGACTGTTTTCACACTGTATAACTCTTTGATTCGCTGTTAAAGCCATGGAATGTACTTGCCATTCCAACATCAGAGACGTGTAGGAACTGAGGGGTTGCCAGTAACCACTGTTTCTGTTGTTGCAGGTATTTGGGAATAACACGACCACTGACATACCCAGTCAGACAGAATGGCAAAGGCATGGCCAAAATGATTCTCTGTGTCTGGCTTCTGGCCGCATCTGTCACACTGCCGCCTCTCTTTGGTTGGGCCGAGAATATCAATGATGACAAGGTTTGCCTGATCAGCCAGGACTTTGGTTACACCATATATTCGACAGCAGTGGCGTTCTATATCCCCATGTCAGTCATGCTGCTGATGTATCACCAGATTTTCAAAGCTGCCAAGAAGAGTGCTGCCAAGCACACCTTTGCGGGATTCCCGCGGCCTGGCGACATGTTGATGGGCGAGGCAGATCAACGAGGGCATAAACCATGCAAAGGCTCAGATGAATGCACCAACTTTTCCCGCCTTCTGAAAAATGAGCGCAAGAACATGTCAATCTTCAAGAGGGAGCAGAAAGCTGCCACCACTCTGGGCATTGTGGTTGGAGCCTTCACTGTGTGCTGGCTGCCGTTTTTCATACTTTCTACAGCAAGACCCTTTATCTGTGGCACCAAGTGCAGCTGTATACCCTTTTGGTTGGAAAGAACAATCTTGTGGTTTGGATATGCCAATTCATTGCTCAATCCTTTTATCTATGCGTTGTTCAACAGGGATCTGCGGACAACCTATCACAACCTGTTGAGGTGCAGGTACAGGACCATTAACCGGAAGCTCTCCGCTGCAGGAATGCACGAGGCTCTGAAGCTGGCAGAAAGGCCAGAACTGATACTGTAGGCAGAGCAAGCCCATCGAAACAGAATATATCTCAGGGAGAGAAGAATTCTCTTTGTCTGTAAACTATTGTTGCTGTATCAGGGACTTTACACAGAAGATGTTTTATTTGTCAGGCATTGCTCATGCACCAGTAACTTATAGGTCATGGATCTGTAGTCAATATCAGATTGGTAAGAGTGGCATTGGAACTTACAGGCTCATTCCCATTGATATTTCAGTCTGTGTGTGCCGTGAAGTGGATCATTCACCACCACAGGCCCTCAATACCTCAGGAAAATGGAGTTGAAGAAGATTAATGATCTTCTCATTGGTACGTGGCATTGCGCAGCCTAACCTGCGGTGTCATAGATGCCTCTCTGGGTTAACAAAATACACTGTTGCTGCTGCATGCTCTTCTGGTACTATTTCCTTGTGACGGCTTCATTCACCTCATACCCCACCTCACAACCCCTCCCGACCAGCCCAGCCCTATTGATCTACTGATATAACATGCATTTGCAAAAGGAGCCACTAGATTTCCTATTCTCCCTTGGTCAACAAATTCCTCAAATACCAAGAAAATATTTTAGGTTTCCCACCATTAGCTACCCATACCTGAAAACATGACTTCCCCATATTAATTTAAGCCAGCCTCTAAATTTGTAGAAAAGCATATGTACATGTCCGTACAGACAGGAGGATTAGGAAGGAAAAGGAGGAATATCAGGATTAGAAGCAGGAAAGAGCAAATTTAGAGCGTGCATTTATTTAGTTCTTATTACAAACTCAGGTCATCCTAAGGGAATGTATCACCAATGAAATATTTTTTCAAAGTGTTGCCCTTGATACATTGATGGAAAAGTGACAAGCAATTTTTGTAAATCAAGGACATGTAAATATGTAACTGAGCTATCTTTAGGTCTTCCTCTAATCTTTTTTGCTGCTTCTAAAACAGTAAAGATTGTAACTACTGATCCAAGAAACCAGGGAGCTGGTGCGGGCTGTTGTTAATAAATAGTGCAGACCCTGGTCAGTTTCAGTCCCCCTGCTATTGCAAGGATAGGGTTAAGCTGGAAAGGACGCAGAGAACATTTACAGGGATGCTGCCAAGACTTGAGGGCCTGAGCTATAGGGACTTTGTTCCTAGGACCACAGGAGGATCAGGGTTGTTCTTGTAGAGGTATACCAGATTAGGAGGAGAATAGATAATGGAAATGCACTGTCTTTTGCCCAGAGTAGGGACATCAAGAACTGGAGGACATGGGTTTAAGGTTAGGGAGGAAAGAATGAATAGGAACCTAAGTGGCAATCTTTTCCACACAGAGGTTGGTGGGTATATGGAACGAGCTGCTAGAGGCGGTAGTGAAGGCAGGTATTTAAAAGACATTTGAACAGGTACACGAATAAGAAAGTTTTCGTGGGGTATGGCAGCTCGTTCCATATACCCACCAACCTCTGTGTGGAAAAGATTGCCACTTAGGTTCCTATTCATTCTTTCCTCCCTAACCTTAAACCCATGTCCTCCAGTTCTTGATGTCCCTACTCTGGGCAAATGTCGGCCAATAGGACTAGTTGGGCTGAAGGCCTGTTTCTGTGCTGTGGGACTCTGTGACTCAAAAATGCGGTAAGATTTTACTCAAATGTGAAGATACTGCGGCCTTGCATGACAAAAGAACAGAAACGGAAAAAATTGTGAGATTAATTTTCTAATTCATATTTTTGAATGCATGCTGCTTTTGATGAATATTATATTGGATTTACAAAATGCCCCAATAACTTGTTTGTTACAAATGCTTTGGTGCTGTAAAATGCTGCAAATCGATGATTCGTAACACATCAGCAAGTGAAATGCTTAAATTGTTTATCTCTAATACTAATCCATTATACGCTGAGTTGTTACTAGAGCTTGGATGCCAATGGAAATGAGAATCAAGTAATGTACAAGCATGTGAATTAATATTGCATTTACATTACTTATCGTCTCAAAGAAATATTATCTCACGTGGAATTCTTTACACCACAAGGGGAAGGTCAGACCATTCTTAAGTTTAGTTTAGTTTAGAGATACAACGCGGAAACAGGCCCTTCGGCCCACCGAGTCCGCAACAACCAGCGATCCCCACACATTAACACTATCCTGCACTGGCGACAATGCTTTGTTTCGCATTTATACTAAGCCAATTAACCTACAAACCTATACGTCATTGGTGTGTGGGGAAAAAACAAAGTTCTCGGAGAAAACCCACGCAGGTCACGGGGAGAACGTACAAACTCCGTACAGACAGCACCCGTCTCTGGCACTGTAAGCACTGTAAGGCAGCAACTCTACCGCTGTGCCACTGTTAACTGGAAAGAGCACAGGAAAGCTAAGCCTAATATCACGGATAAGACTCTCTCTACGACGTTATGAGCAAATATTACCTGGTTACCTGAACTTATACTATTCCTTATCAAATGGGTTGAACATTCTCCAAAGACACCAACAGAGTTCAAATGCCACTAATAAAGTTCAATGCAAACATTTACTCTACATGAAAGTGGCTAATTTGATTCTCCAATTTTAGATAACTAATCAAGAACCCTCCCCCCCCCCCTTCACAGACTCTCTTCCCCGAGCCCGATCTAGATGCGCACCCATTCTCCCACCATCATGACATCCCCCCCTTACCCTGTCTCCTTGCACCTATATCCCTTCATCTGGCTTCACATTTCTCTCTTTATCTCCTTATCTCACAGCCTTGTGTCCTTTCAGCTTTGTCTTTTGTCTAACCATCTGCCAACCAACCCCCCCCACACACACACACACTTGTATCCACCTATCACTTGCCAGGTTTTCCCCAACCACACCTCTTTTAGCTTTCTCCCCCCCTATTACAGTCTGAAGGAGGATCCCTGACTGAAATGTTGCCTATCCATTTCTCCAAACAGGCTGCCTGACCCACTGAGTTACTCCAGCACTTTGTGTCTTTTTTTGTAAAGCAGCATCTGCAGTTCCTTGTATCTACTATCTCGAGGCCGGCTATCTCATAGAAAATTACCTTGAGACCCTAATCTTTAACCCCTTCATCATTTCCAGTCCTTCTGCCCAGCCCATATGCTGATATGCCTGCTATTAAAATTGAGGTTGAAGGTGTCAAGAAGTTATTGCTCAACATTAATACCACAAAAGCAATTGGACCAGATCAGATACAGAATCAAGCCCTCAAGATCGCAGCCGAAGAACTGGCTCCAGTTTTGCAGTTCAATTTTTCAACAATCGCTTGACTCTGGTGACGTTCCGCTGGATTGGAGAAAGGCCAACATCACTCCTCTCTTTAAGAAGGGTTCAACCACCAACCCAGCGAATTATCGTCCTGTTTCACTAACAAGTACTTGCTGCAAATTGCTGGAGCATATCATTGATAGTAATCTGATGCGTCACGTGAGCAAACATAATATTCTTGCCGACAACCAACATGCATTTAGGAGGCATAGATCATGCGAGTCTCAACTTATCCTGACGACAAATGACCTGGCCAAGCACCTTGACAGTAACGTCATCATGGATTTAGTTGTGCTGGACTTTTCTGAAGCATTTGATGTCATCCCACACCAGAGACTGTTTCGGAAGCTTGACTTCTATGGTATTCGTTCCAACACGAAACGATGGATTTCCAGTTTCCTGACAAAACGTCTTCATCGTGTGTGTGTGAACGGAAAGTGCTCCAATTGGCATCCAGTGTTGAGTGGTACACCACAGGGCACAGTACTTGGCCCACACCTATTTTTGCTTTACATAAATGACATCCATGAAAAAGTCACAAGTACGACCAGACTATTCGCTGATGATTGTTTGCTGTACCATCCAATTAAGTCAACTGACGATGAAGATGCTCTCCAAAAGGATCTTGATACTATGGTTGAGTGGTCACAACAATGGGGCATGCAGTTCAACCCTTCCAAATGTGAAACCATGCGTGTCACCAGAAAGAGGAATCCAGGCGTCACATCCTACAATATACTTGGTGTCACCCTTGAAGAATCCAAACAAACCAAGTATCTTGGCATCAAATTGCAGAATGATCTGCGTTGGAATGGTCAGACTCATCATGCAACAGTTGTCTGCGGAGGGCGCTCAGCATCGCCAAGGACTGCTCTCACCCCAACCATGGACTGTTTACCCTCCTACCATCCGGGAGGCGCTACAGGTCTCTCCGTTGCCGAACCAGCAGGTCGAGGAACAGCTTCTTCCCGGCGGCTGTCACTCTACTCAACAACGTACCTTGGTGACTGCCAATCACCACCCCCCCCCGGACACTTATTTTTATTTATTCAAATCATATTCTATGTCGCTCTTCCAGGGAGATGCTAAATGCATTCCGTTGTCTCTGTACTGTACACTGACAATGACAATTAAAATTGAATCTGAATCTGAATCTGAATCTGAAAGCAACAGGTGTCCTAAACCTCCTGAGGCGTAACTTTCATCATTGTTCAGCTTCTGTCAAGGAGAAGCTGTATTTCACCCTCGTTAGACCTCATTTGGACTACGCAGTTGCAACATGGGACCCATACAGATAAAAACATTTCATCCATCGAATGTGTCCAAAGACAGGCAGCTCGATTTGTTACGAACACCTATGAGAGAGAAGCGAGTGTCACCAAACTTTTGAATTCTCTGGGGTGGAACCCTCTCCAAGACAGACGTGAAGCTCACCGTTTGACCTGCTTTTACAAAATGTTAAATGGTCAGCTCGACATAGATTACAAGACCTACACCAAACCCAAACCAATTAGGCGCAGATGAGGGCATTCGATCCAATTTGTGATCCCAGCTACAAAGACAGATGTGTACAGCAATTCGTTCTTCCCCCGCACAATTAAAGCATGGAATAATCTCCACCAAACTATAGTTACCCAACCAGATGCAACTAAATTTAAAGTAGCACTTTCTTCCCAATAACCCTTTCTGGCTTAATCCCTCCCTTCACCACCTCCAGTTTAAATTCCAGTTGGAATATTTTGGAGGACCAAGTAACCAAGAACCAAGAACCCTCCCCTGCCTCATTCCCCCATCCCTGCAGTCAATTACAAGCCTGTTACAATTACAATTATATGCTGCAACCCAATCTTGGAGGACCCAGTACTAATCCTACCTGATGCTCTTGCCCTCTCCATCTCCTGAAGCCTCTATCAACATACATTATCTACACAATCTCCCTGCACAAGCTCCAGCCATCACCTGTGAACGACCTCAGGTCAACAATGTCTTACATCAGATGGATTTGGGATTAGTCAAGGATTCCAGCAGAGTGCCAATGGACAGATGTAACTTTAGGACATCCAAACAAGTGGGGTGTGCAGGTGGCAACAGGAACAAGGCAAAAATGCGAATGACATTTTAAATGGAACTTGTGAGTTGCATGTATCAAATATCCAAATCATGGTGCAATGTACCTGAACTGGGTGGGTGTAACAATGGCATCTTTGGAGCGCTGAGGTGGAACAAGGAAGGCAAATCGTTTCCTTGGAAGAGTAGGGGTATTAGCTTTGATAACATTAATGAAACATTTGGTCACCCTACTAGAGGAAGGATGTTGTTAAGCTGGAAAGAGTATAGATATCATTCATAAGGGTATTGCCAGAACTTGAGGGCCTGGGCAATAGTGAAAGATTGGGCAGGCTGGGACTATATTCCTTAGAGCGTTGGAGGAAGGGTGATTTTATAAGATGTGTAAGATCATGAAGAGAATAGAAAGTGTGGATGTACAGAATCTTCTACCCAGGGTTGGAGAATTAAGAACTAGAGGACATGGGTTTAAGGTGAGAGGGGAAAGATTTAATAGGAAACTGAGGGGCAAGTACTATAACAACATTAAAAGACATCTGGACAGGTACATGGATAGATAGATATATGCCATTTATTGTCACTATACATGTACAGTGAAATTGAAAGCTGCTCGTACTCAGTGCATACATATAATTTAGTACAAAAAACAAGAAACAGAAAAACAAAAAACAGAAGGGAGAAGGGAGAAGGGGGGGGATAGGTGCACAATTATGCGGCGCTATATACATATATGCATATATACAGATGGAAGTCGGGTGTTGGGCTGTGAAGTCAGTGCATGTGTGAATTTGAATTAAGAGTAGTTATAATTTTCGGAAAGCAACTATTTCTGAGTCTATTTGTCCTGGATTTGATGCACCTATAGCGCCTTTCAGAGGGCAGCAGGTCGAACAGTCCAAACGCAGGATGGGAGCTGTCTTTGATGATCTTCTTTGCCCTGCTAAGGCAGCGGGAGGTGTAGATATCCATCAGGGAGGGGAGAGGGCAACCAATGATCTTCTGCGCTGTCCTAGTTACCCTCTGAAGCCTCTCCCTGTCTGCCATGGTGCAGCTGCCGTACCATGCTGTAATGCAGTATGTCAGCAGGCTCTCGATGGACGAGCGGTAGAAGGTCAGCAGCAGGTTAGAGTCCAGGTTGTGCTTCCTGAGGACCCTCAGGAAGTGCAGCCGCTGCTGAGCCTTCTTGATGACCGCTGTCGTGTTGTCCGTCCAGGAGATATCAGCAGCGATATGGACGCCGAGAAACCGGAAGGTGTTGACCCTCTCCACACACTCACCTTTGATGTGTAGGGGGACTAAGTCAGTAAAAAGATTTAGAGAGATTTGGGTCAAATGCAAGCAGGTGGGACTAGTATAGATGGGGGATCTTGGTTGGCGTAGGCAAGTTCCTGTGCTGCCTGACTATCACCAATTAATCCCATTTATGCTCAGATTACAATCTCCGCCCAGTCGACCAAATGTAGGCCTTTACGTCAACTGCAGTATCCCACTCTCTGCAAGTGACAACTGTAACTCCGAGGAGACAATTACTGCCGAGCTCTGCAGATGCTGTTGTCAGTGTTTGTTAAAAGGCTGTAGACTGGGGATCTAACTGTGTTCATTATGTCTGGGCTAGATCATCATTGCACTGACCCTCTGTAGAAAGCTTTCACCAATCTCTGGCTTTATGGAGGACAAAGAAAGATCACCTCGCTGAAATCGGAACTTCCCAAATTGCAAAGTGCCAATGTATTTGTTTTCCCAAGTAATAGTCACTCTGGCAATGTAATAAATGGAGTAGCCAATATCTGTACATTAAGGTTTTACAGACAATAATGAAACTGACTGATCATTTGTGGAAAGCACTTAAAAAATCAGTGTATCATGAAGATAGGGTTTCTAAAGAAGCTGGATCATAAGGTGGATCTCAAAGCTGATGTGGAAAGATAAGTAAATTCCAAAACTGACGTAAGTTATCAACCTGAAGCATTAACACTAATGTTAATCCACAAGTGTTGCCTGACCTGCTGAGTTTTTCCAACAATTTATGTTTAAATATTAAGTTTAATGCATTTATTTCAAGTGTGTTTGGGGCTAAAACGGCCTTTAGTTCTGGGGCAAGTATAGATCATTTTTGAGGGTCTTATTTTGTGTAAAATAGTACGTATGTTCCGCTAAACCAACTTTGTCCAGTTCTTGATTCAAATCTTGACATGGTAACTTTGTTAGTTTAGAGATACAGTACTGACACAGGCCCATCAGCCCACTGAGCCCACACCAACCTGCGATCCCTGCACATTAACACTACCCTGGTGCGTGTAGGATCGTGTTAGTGTGCAGGGGCCGCTGGTCGGCGTGGACTCAGTGAGCCGAAGGGCCTGTTTCCGTGCCATATCTCTAAACTCAACTAAACTAATCAGACCAGCCAACTTGAAGGTGAAGAGAGAAAGAGCTATGATCATAATCTGGAAAGGGATAGTTTTACATTTATACCAAGCCAATTAACCTGCAAACCTGTACGTCTTTGGAGTGTGGGACGAAACCGAAGATGTCGGAGTAAACCCACGCATGTCACGGGGAGAACGTACAAACTCTGTACAGACAGCACCTGCAGTCGGGATGGAATCCGGGTCTCTGGTGACCATGGCTCTACCGCTGCACGTTCGTGCCAGTACTAGATATACTGCTCAAACCTCTTGGCCGTGGAATTTAATGCCTCATTCTCATCTATGTCATACAAAATTTTGCAGCGCAGACAAAGACTTTCCAGCCCGTCTCCCTTGATTCATCTGTCAAAGGGCTGAAAACTGCTCATGATTTCATTATTTCAGCTAGCAATGCTGATTAAGTGCTCATTGGGGATTTGGCTAAATTGGTCCTGTCTCTGAGTCCTTAGATATGTCGTAATGGGTTGTGGAGTGAAAGTATTGAACATTTCTTGCGGATGTTACATGAATCATCAAACCACCGCAAACCTTTCCAGATTATGATCATAGCTCTTTCTCTCCTCACCTTCAAGATGATTGGTCTGATTAGTTTAGTTTAGTTTAGAGATACGGCACGGAACCAGGCCCTTCGGCCCACTGAGTCCGTGCCGACCAGCGACCCCAGCACACTAACACGATCCTACACACACCAGGAACTATTTACATTTACACCAAGTCAATTAACCTACAAACCAGTACGTCTTTGGAGTATGGGAGGAAACCACGGATCTCAGAGAAACCCCACACAGATCACTGGTAGAACGTACAAACTCCATACAGACAGCATCTGTAATCAGGATTGAACCCAGGTCTCTGGTGCTGCAAGGCAGTAACTCTACTGGTGAGCCACCGTGCCATCCTAACCATTGGTTAGGGGTATGAATATGTACATATATCAGTTCTATGTGGAATTATATAGGTTCCACCGTGCTATTGTCTGGGAAGTTATTTTGATCAAGGGGGAAAACCAGTTGCTAAATAGGTGTAAATGGCCAAACAGCCGATAGCAAAGAGCCAACAGTTGCTACATATGGGAGAAGGCAGAGAATGGGGTTGAGAGGGAAAAATACATCAGCCATGAGCGAATGGCGGAGCAGACACCACAGGTTGAATGACCTAATTCTACTCCTTTGGCTTAAGGTGGCCCCAGGTGCAGATTCAGAAAATAATTTTGATCCTGCATATCATAATTTGAATGACTAGAAATAGTAAGAAACCATTGTGGGCTTAGCATTAAAGAATTGATCAGAAGGATGTTTTCTGCCATCATCCTTTCTCCCAATTGTGTTGGAGCTGAGGATGTGGCTGGCACTGAGTCACACATTGTGGGACAAATCAGGGCCGAATAAGAAGGTGCATCAGTTCTCAAGCAAGGTCCTGGTGGAGGAGGTATAGTGAAGGAATGATATCCAGTAGTCACAGCACCAGAAAAGAGTCCAGGTTGACCATGGAAGCAGATGCTAGGGCAATCATGCCTCCCTCCCATTCCTTATGCAGATGGAATGGATCCCCAGCAAATGACCAAGCTCTTCCTGCCTCTGTCACTCATGTACAGTGTTCAACAGGTTGGAGTAGCAGCGACTCTTTATAAATTAATTCCTTTGTGGATTTCTATAATAGATGTTGGTTTAATGTTGGTGAAACCTTCCAATATCCACTTCAGATAATCAGCAGTGGCTCCATGGAATGATAATATTGTCTGTCATTGATGAGTGGAACTTTGAGTGGAACTTGGAATCAGTCAGCCACTGTTAGATGATTATCTGAAACATTTACCATCAAATACCATGTAACCTCTTTAGATAAGCACCAGCAAATGCGTTTAGGTGACAGTGAGGTAACAGAAGCCAATTTATGTCTCCTCCAGAACTTTCAATACAAAGCCCAATGAGCACCTCTTTATCTCTTTCATGATTGAAGTGTTTGGGAAAATTCAACCTCTTGAGATTACACAGTGAGGGACTAGGAGATCACATGTATTCATGTTGTGATTGGAGCAGAATTAGACCATTCGGCCCTTCAAGTCTACTACGCCATGGCTGATATATTTTTCCCTCTCAACCCCAGTCTCCTGCCTTCTCCCCATTACCCTGGACAACCATACTTATCAATAATCTATCTCTGCCTTAAAAACATTCATTGACAGCCTCCACAGCCTTCTGTAGCAATGAATTCCACAGATTCACCAACATCTGACTAAAGAAATTCCTCCTCATCTTCCTAAAGGCACGTCCTTTAATTCTGAGGCTATAACCTCTGGCCATAGACTCTCCCACTAGTGGAAACACCCTCTCCTCATCCATCCTATTCAAGCCTTTCACTATTCGGTAAGTTTCAATGAAGTACAATTCGCTCCACTGCAGAATGTTAACATTTTGGGTGCTTTAAGCTGTTGCAAGTTAATGTCAAATGTAGCAAATACTTAACATTCAAAGAAATAGAACATGAATTGTGAAAAATGGTAAATCCTGTCTGTAAAGCGGAGAAAAGTTCAATACAATAAGAGGAGTTGTTTTGTATCTGGTTTAGTATGATCCTTCCTGTGATGTATGATGTATGAAACATAGGCACCAAATTAATTAAGTGTACACCTAAGATTTTCTCCACTAAATGTTTGATGTATATATATTTATTTCATTTATGCACTGCAATGCAACTTTTATATGGGAGTTTCTGACTGCAAAATGTATGACTGTCAGGCACAAATTGCATGAAATGACCTGCAAGGACCTCCACATAGATGCCATTGGAAAACTCCTTACTTTGGACATAGTTTAAATAGCTGGCAGATAGAGACTTAAAAAAACAATTTTGAGTTATTGCAAGTTTATTTCCATCCATTCTGACAATTACATCACTTGGGCCTAGTTACAGCAAACATGATTGTTAGTCATTCATGACATTTGTACTTGTAGTTTACACATGAATTATCATACCAGATTCCAATTTATGTGAAGTGTCTTTCCTGGTACTAATTCATTAAAAACTATTACAAGAAAAGCTGCTTTTGTTCAAATTGCCAATTGTTAGTTCAGATTACATGCTGCAATGAAGTTTAAGATACATATTCATCTCCAGCATGGAACAAAATTGCTTTATGCTCTGGATATCTCTGTGATTGAATCTTGGCCCAAGATACGATATAATCACTGTGATTATGCAACCAATCTTCTCAGTGCTTGCACTGATTTCCAGATGGGGTCAAAAAGCCGGTGGGATTGAGCAGCATTTCTGTTACTGCTTTTCTGACATCTCATTCTTGTAAATGTACAGAACATGTAATATTCCTGATTGAAAATGGAATAAAAGAAACCGTTTTAACCCAAATTATGCCTGGTTTGATTGTAATGATGTCAAAATGGCCTGAAGGGGATTTGTGACATTATTGCTCATTGTTCACAAAGTCTGCAGCTTCGAGCATCAAGGCAGATAAACCAACTTTAGATTTTGTCTTACATGATCTGTTTTATGTATTTCTTGTTACTTGGGTAGCCGTACAAAACATGCGAGGCACATCCATGAGAGGCACACGTTACACAACAAGAGATAAAGAGTAGAAACATAGAAACATAGAAATTAGGTGCAGGAGTAGGCCATTCGGCCCTTCGAGCCTGCACCGCCATTCAATATGATCATGGCTGATCATCCAACTCAGTATCCAGTACCTGCCTTCTCTCCATACCCTCTGATCCCCTTAGCCACATGGGCCACATCTAACTCCCTCTTAAATATAGTCAATGAACTGGCCTCGACTACCCTCTGCGGCAGAGAGTTCCAGAGATTCACCACTCTCTGTGTGAAAAAAGTTCTTCTCATCTCGGTTTTAAAGGATTTCCCCCTTATCCTTAAGCTGCGACCCCTTGTCCTGGACTTCCCTAACATCGGGAACAATCTTCCTGCATCTAGCCTGTTCAACCCCTTAAGAATTTTGTAAGTTTCTATAAGATCCCCTCTCAATCTCCTAAATTCTAGAGAGCATAAACCAAGTCTATCCAATCTTTCTTCATAAGACAGCCCTGACATCCCAGGAATCAGTCTGGTGAACCTTCTCTGCACTCCCTCTATGGCAATAATGTCCTTCCTCAGATTTGGAGACCAAAACTGTACGCAATACTCCAGGTGTGGTCTCACCAAGACCCTGTACAACTGCAGTAGAACCTCCCTGCTCCTATACTCAAATCTTATACTCAAATCCTTTTGCTATGCCAGTACTCTGGGATTCGCAGGTGTTAGTTTTCACAGAGAAACCTGTGTGCTTCTGCTGGGACCATAGATTTGTAATATGCATTTTGGTATATACGATATTCTACTCATGCAATAATTATTAGTTTAGTTTAGTTTAGTTTAGAGATACAGCACGGAAACAGGCCCATCGGCTCACTGAGTCCACGCCGACCAGCGATCCCTGCACTCCAACACTATACTACACTGGGGACAATTTACAATTATACCAATCCAATTAGCCTACAAACTGCATATCTTTGTAGTGCGGCAGGAAACCAGCGCACCCGGAGAAAACCCACGCAGGTAACGGGGAGAACGTACAAACTTCGTACAGACAGCACCCGTAGTGTGGCACTGTATACAGTATGGCAGCAACTGTGTCACTTTGCCACCATGCCATCCTCTGTTATAATAAAAATAACTTGTTTTTTACGTCTTACAATGTTATTTTGAAACAATCAGGTTTCTCATCTTTGCCTTTCTGATCCCTATGTGAAGTACATAGTATCTGAAGAATGAGCCGGGGTCCAGTCTTGTGGTGAAAATCGGTGCAGGAGGAGGCCATTCGGCTCTTCGAGCCATCACCGCCATTGATTGTAAGCATGGCTGATCGTCCACTATCAATAACCCGTGCCTGCCTTCTCCCCATATCCCTTGACTCCAATAGCCCCTAGAGCTCTATCTAACTCTCTCTTAAATCCATCCAGTGATTTGGCCTCCACTGCCCTTTGTGGCAGGGAATTCCATAAATTCACAACTCTCTGGGTGAAAAGTTTTTTTCTCACCTCAGTCTTAAATGACCTCCCCTTTATTCTAAGACTGCGGCCCCTGGTTCTGGACTCGCCCAACATTGGTGAGTCCAGCTGTCTCCGGGAACACTCCGGAACACTCCGGAACACTCCGGAACACTCCAGGAACACTCTGCCATCCCAGGGATCAATCTCGTGAACCTACGCTACACTGCCTCAATCACAAGGATGTCCTTCCTCAAATTAGTAGACCAAAACTGTACACAATACTCCAGATGTGGTCTCACCAGAGCCCTATACAACTGCAGAAGAATCTTAGAGTTATGCCCGCTAGTTTCGGACATTTTCACCCTGGAAAAAAGGTTCTGACTACTGTATCTCAGCCACTCATAATTTTATAAACTTCTATCAAGTCTCCCCTCAATCTCCAACATTCCAGAGAAAACAATCCAAGTCTATCCAACCTCTGCCTGTAGCTGAATCCTCCAATTCAAGCAGCATTGTGGTAAACTTCCTCTGCACCCTCTCCAAAGCCTCCACATCTTTCCTGCAATAGGGCGACCTGAACTGCACACAGTACTCCAAATGTGGCCTGACCAAAGTCCCCTAGAGTTGCATGAAAACTTCCTGACTCTTATAAGTAAGGCTCTTAGCAATGAAGGAAGGCACGCCATATGCCTCATTATCTACTTGTCTATTATCTATCTCATCACCCTATCTACTTGTACTGCCACCTTTAATGAGGTATTAACATGGTCTCCAAGATCCCTCTGTACATCAATGTTGTTAAAGGCCATGCCATTAACTATACACTCCTTACATTCAACCTCCCAAATTGCAACACGTCGCACTTGCTCGGGTTAAACTCCATCTGTCATTTCTCCACCCATGTCTACAATGAGTGTGCTGATCTTCACCTCACTCACGGCCATCACTCACCTGGATTCCAGGTCCAGTTCCAGACCGAGATTCTGAAGAAGTGTCTGGACCTGAGGCATCACCTATCCATGTTCTCCAGAGATGCCACCTGACCACCTGAGTTATACCATCACTTTGTGCCCTTTTTGGTATTGACCAGCAACTGTAGTTGTTTGTTTCTACGTCTAATACATTGATCATCCCTTACTTGGTTGTAACGGATGATAACATCGGCAATAACAGACACCACTTCCCCCGCAATGGTCTGTTGTAACGAGGGTTTACTGTACAGACCTGTACTAGCTATCCCTAATTAGCCATTCCATTCCAAATGGGAGTACATCCATTCGCAAAGATATCTCTCTAATGGTTTCCCCATCACTGACGTGGGGCTGCGTGGCCTACACATCCCTGGACTCTCTCCACTTCCCTTCTTATACAAAGGAACAGCATTGGCCACTCCCCAGTCGTCCGGGATTTAGCTTGTGGCTACTGAAGCAACAAAGATCCTCGTCAAGACCCCCACAATCTCCTCGCTTGCCTCCCTCAATAACTTGGGATAGATCCCATCAGGCCCTGGGGACTTATCCTCCTGAATATTCTTTAAGAACCTCAGCACCACCTCCTTCTCAATCTCAAACTGCGCTAGTATAGTTTAACTCTCCACCCCGATCTCGCTGTCCTGAAAGTGCTTCTCCTTGAAGAATACAGATGCAAAGTACTCATTTAATACCTCACCTACAGTACATTCTCCACCTGGCATTCAGTCCCTCCATTATCCTTGAGTGGTCCTACCTTCTTCTGGTCACCCTCTTATTTTTAACATATGTATAAACATCCAAGGGATTTTCCAACTGCAAAACGCATTTTCTGGCCCACAGAAACATAGAAAATAGGTGCAGGAGGAGGCCATTCGGCCCTTTGAGCCAGCACCGCCATTCATTGTGATCATGGCTGATCATCCCCAATCAATAACCCGTGCCTGCCTTCTCCCCATATCCCTTGATTCCACTAGCCCCTACGGCTCTATCTAACTCTTAAATCCATCCAGTGCTCTGGTCTCCTCTGCCCTCTGTGGCAGGGAATGCCACAAATTCACAACTCTCTGGGTGAAAAAGTTCCCCTCTGCTCCATCTAATCGCCCACTTGAGTTCTTTCCTACTCGCTTTAAATTCCTCATAAGCCCCGTCTCAGGCCACCTTCTCAAACCTGACATCTGCTTACTTTTTCTTCCTGAGCAGGTTTACAATTTCCTTGGTTCCCTTACCTTGCCGTCCTTATCCCTCCTCCTTACTGGAACATGCTGATCATGCACATTGATCAGCTGGCTTGAAGCAACTCCCACATGGCATTTGTGGATTTACCCAATAACATCTGATCCCAATCTACCCTCCCCAACTCTTGCTTAATGACATTGTGATCTGTTATTGATTCTGGTCAAGACATGTCCATGGTCATATAGGATGGATTGCAGCATTTTCTGGAATGGGGGTATCAGGGGTAGAGATTGTACACCTGAGGATCAGCCTACCATCTACCTTCTTTTATGTTCAAGAAGGAACTGCAGATGCTGAAAAATCGAAGGTAGACAAAAGTGCTGGAGAAACTCAGCGGGTGCGGCAGCATCTATGGAGTGAAGGAAATAGGCAATGTTTCCTTCGTTCCATAGATGCTGCCGCACCCGCTGAGTTTCTCCAGCATTTTTATGTACCTTCTTTTATACTCCTCCTCTTCCTCAAGGATAAGTCGCACCAGAAAACCTCTTTGTAGCTTCTTCCCAATCACGGTGGCAGGAAAAATAAATCACTCACATAGTTAAAGGCACAAAATTTAAATGGCGATATGTTTGCAGCCCAGGAGAAACAAGATCAAATCAGCAGAGAAATAGTTTTTAACAAATTATTTGACAATGTCTCACCTTTAAATTGCAGTTTAACATAAGATCATGTGTTAGTAGAATTAGGTCATTCGACCCTTCAAGCCTACTCAATCATGGCTGATCTATCACGCCCTCCTAACCCCATTCTGCCTTCTCCCAAAAACCTCTGCCACCCGTACTAATCAAGGATCTATCGATCTCTGCCTTAAATATATCCACTGACTTGGCCTCCACAGCCTTCTGTGGCAAAGAATTCCACAGATTCACCACCCTCTGACTAAAGAAATTCCTCCTTATCTCCTTCCTAAAAAAACGTCCTTTAATTCTGATGCTATGACCTCTAGCCCTAGACTCTCTAACTAGTGGTAACCAACTTCTCTCCATATCCACGCTATGCAAGCCTTTCACTATTTGGTACATTTCAATGAGGTCCCGCCTCATTTTTCTAAACGCCAGCGAATATACTGTAGGTCCATTTTTGACAAATGCTCATCATATGTTAACCGACTCATTCCTGTGATCTTTCTTGTAAACCTCCTTTACACCCTCTCCAGAGCCAGCACATCCTTCCTCAGATATGGTGCCCAATATACACCCCTGTTTTTGTGTACAAGCCATCTTGAAATAAATGCTAAAACTTAGCCCTGAGTTTTAGCTTTGTTCTGGGTCTGAGCTACTCATTGAATTGAGAAATGGTAAGGATGACATCACTATCTTTCTTGCCTCATTTAAAACACACCTACATATTATAGAGTGGGGGAACTTTTTAGACATTGACTGGAAACTAATTTGAATATTAGACTAAGATAATTGCATAGAAATCGAGTAAAACAGATCTCTGCACCATTTCCTTCCCAAGCTCCACAAACCCCCTATCCAAACTGTCTGGCAGTAAATATCCAGCCAGCTCCAACGTCCCAGATTAATGAGACTTACTCAATAGAGTCATCAGACTAAATAAATGCATTTCGTTGTCTCTGTACTGTACACTGACAATGACAATTAAATTGAATCTGAATCTAAAGTTAGCAAATGTCAGCATGTCTCCGCACTTTTGTTCCACAATGCTCATCAATCATTAAATTCACAACACAATAATCTTTGGTTAGTAATGATCTAAACCATATTTTACAGACTCTAGGGAGATAAGAACATACATAGATTTAGAAAAAAACAACATATATTGTGAAAGAGCTGCTGAATAAAATTACCTAATACAGAAATTCTAAAAAATGTTTGACATTTATACCGGGAGAAAGATAAAAATGTTCAGAGAGCTACATGAAAAGAGATTAATTTGTTATCATAGACACAAATTGCCCGAGAAGACATATTTTTCATCCGCTGCCAAGCTATTTAAGGAAAAGAGTTTGTAAGCCACATATCAGAATGGGAAGAATCCACGGGCTGCTTACAAGAGAGATTCAAGCAGAGAGAAGAGATGAGTTCTGAGTAGTTGTGATGTTAGGTTCCCAAAATGCCAGGTTCCAAATGTCCAGGCATAACCTGAATGCACAAGCAGTTCGTGAAATGCCCTCAGAAGAGGAAGAATATCACCAGCATACCTGAGGAATGATGTGCTGGCCCCGGAGAGGGTCCAGAGCAGGTTTACAAGAATGATCCCAGGAATGAATGGGTTAACATATGATGAGCGTTTGTCGGCACTGGGCCTCTACTCACTGGAGTTTAGAAGAATGATGGGGGACCTCATTGAAACTTACCGAATAGTGAAAGGCTTGGATAGAGTGGATGTGGAGAGGATGTTTCCACTGGTGAGAGAGTCTAGGACTAGAGGTCATAGCCTCAGAATTAAAGGACGTTCTTTTAGGAAGGAGAAATTTCTTTGGTCAGAGGGTGGTGAATTTGTGGAATTTATCACCACAGACTCCTTTCAGATATTTAATACATAATAAAATTTAACTGGAGGCTTTCGATTTACTGGAAGGTACATGGTTACCCGAACTCTTGGAATGAACCCGTGCCACCTTGATGGGTGCAGAGATGTAATTGCCATGCCCGAGTTATTGATCATTGAATCTGACAATCAATAGTTCAGGCTGGCTAGAGAGGTTCTGGCTGATTCTGCCCATTGTTTTCTTCACAAGAGTTGTTTTAGTTCCTCACAATATATTGAGAAAGTCTTGTGAGGGTTGGTGCAGCCTGGTGCTGCCATTATTGCTCAGTCTTTATAATCTGCACACGTTCTGCTCTTTGGGGGCTCATGCTCAGATACTAGAAGATGATTGCAGAGAACAGTCACAGAAGCTACAGGAACATAAGAGGTTGTTCCTGCCCCTCCAAGACTGCAGCTCAGTCCAAGGCTGTCCTCCCACAAGGTCAGATACAGCACACAGTGTCTACAGGTAGTGACCCATCTCCAGACACAGTTAGTTCTGTTTATTATCACGTGTACTGAGGTACAGTAAAAAAGCTATTGCCGCATGTTATCCAGTTAGCGGAAAGACAATACATGATTACAATCCAGCCATTCACAGTGTACAGATACACAATAAGGGAAAAACCTTTAGTGCAAGGTAAAGCTCGTAAAGTCTGATCAAAGATAGCTAAGGGTCTCCAAAGCGGAAGATAGTAGATCAGCCCTGCTCTCTAGCTGTGGTAGGATGGTTTAGTTGCCTGATAACAGCTGGGAAGAAACTGTCCTTGAATCTGGAGGTGTGTGTTTTCATGTCAAAATATCAATGTGCGAGGAGGTTTAGATATCATATTCAGGTAGCAGCAGATTATTGCAGCTTGTACAGGAACCTAGTGAACATTTATAATGTCGCTGGAAAAATCACAACTGCTCTTAACTAAGTTCGAGACTCATTCCCAGACTCTGTCAGAGATCTAGTTTGGATTTTGCAGTTATCTATTCCTATATGAAGAAGGAAAGTAACAAGTACCTTCTTTCTACGATCTAGACATAGATATCACCACAGATTTTGTTTTAAAGATACAGCATAGAAACAGGCCCTTCAGCCCATCGAGTCCCTGCCGACCAGCAATCCCCGTACACGAGCACTATCCTACACATTCTACGGACAATTTACAATTTTACCAAAGCCAATTAACCAACAAACCTGTAAGTCTTTGGAGTGTGGGAGGAAACCGGAGCATCTGGGGAAAACCCACGCAGTCACAGGAAGGTACAAACTCTGTATAGGCAGCACCCGTAGTCAGGATCGAACCCGGGTCTCCAGCCCTGTAAGGCAGCAACTCTACCACTGTGCCACTGTGCCGCCCCTAATGTGCTGCCACTGATGTGGCCAAACAGAATGAATAGATTAGAGTCATAGCATCAACTCACCAAGTACATGTTGATCATGAATCACCCATCCAAACAATTCCTATTTCAAGGCCCCCACTTTCTGATCAATTTCCCCTGATTCTATTATTCTCCTGCATACCAGAGGGCATGTTACAGTGGCCAATTAATCTACTATCTTACACTACTTTGGAATATGAGAAGAAATTAGAGCAACCAGAGGAACCCATACAGCCCCAGGTTGCTGGAGCTGTGAGCTCGGCTAACTGCCCCAACATGCCATCTCCATCAGCTCAGCATGAACGTTATTGTGAGGCAGAACTGTGAACGTGCAGTGCAGGAGGCTTGCTCATTCTGAGGAAGTCCTTCAACCTGGACCAGCCAAGATCTGGAAGAGGTAGCAGTCGACTCAATGTTGGTGACAAGCAAGAGGAAGATACACATGCAAGAAAAGGTTTTGCCTCTTTGCAGAATGAGGAGGAGGAGTGACAGAAAGCAGCCTCCTATACTGGCTATTCAAATAACATTACCGCTGCACACCAGGAAATATTCTCCCAAAATTATTTTCAGTTGTGTTGAAGAGCAGAATATAGCATTTCTAGCATTCTAGAAACATAGAAACATAGAAATTAGGTGCAGGAGTCGGCCATTCGGCCCTTCGAGCCTGCACCGCCATTCAATATGATCATGGCTGATCATCCAACTCAGTATCCCGTACCTGCCTTCTCTCGATACCCCCTGATCCCCTTAGCCACAAGGGCCACATCTAACTCCCTTCTACCATTATAGTAAAGGGGCTGTCCCACTGCGGTGACCTAATTGGCCAGTTTAGAAGAGTTTAGGAGAGTTTGAAAAAATGTCACGTTGAAGAACTCATTCGACTATGTAGAAGACCAGCTTCGACTAGCTTTGAATAGCTTCGGGAAAATTGTACTCCGAATAGTGGAGAGTGAATATGACCTCCTTCAGCATGTTGAAAAATACGCTGTGACCTAGCTGAGGCCTCGAGTACGCGGAGACTACTTCCGTGCATGAAGGAGAGTCATAAAGACCTAGGACCTCGTGTTGACCATGCTGTGAGTATGAATCGAGGGCAAACTCACCAGAACTCGAACTCGCGGATTAGGTCGCCGTAGTGGGACAGCCCCATAACTACTCAAACACTGCTCTGCTGCTAATGTGATACTTTACTCTTTCTGTCCTTACAACATCTCCATGGAACAAACCCTTGAATTTCAGCAACACCGAACTGCTCAGATCCACCGTCGGACGAATTCTGCTCCAGACCGACGCGAGGACACAGGGCAGCCTGGGTTTACCATGGGGAGGCAGTAGTGGGTGAGAAGGGGAAGTTCCCTGATCACTGACCACACTGTGAGCTCATGGTCATCTTCATTCCTCTCATAATCTGCCTGATGCATAATCAGCTGCTGGTGGCAGTCAGTGGGTTATTGAGTGATCAGGGTTAGTACATCTATCATCCTGCACTTTAGTGGCAACCAGTGTGGAAGTATTTAATAGGGGGCATATTTGCCTATATGAAGATATGATTGCCATTCTTCACTCCATTCCATGGCTTAAACATTGTCACAAAGGCTTGCAACATCATGCCCCTCATCCTTGGAATAGGCTCTTCCAGTGACAAGAGAACAGGTGTGAGCCCCTCACACACTCATTGCTGCTATTCCTGCTTCCACTAGAGCAGGGATGGGAGTGTGCCGAGGCCTTTATCATGAACTTGCTGCTGCTGCTGCCCCTGTCTGCACCACCCACACCCACTCCCATGTTGTGTGAGGAACCATTAGAACAACCAGCTAGCTCCAGACTGGACCCAGATGTGCATGCAATCTCCAGACAGGACCCAGATGTGCATGCAATCTCCAGACTGGACCCAGATGTTCATGCAATCTCCAGACTGGAGCCAGATGCATGCAATCACCAGACTGGACCCAGATGTGCATGCAATCTCCAGACTCGACCCAGATGTGCATGCAATCTCCAGACTGGAGCCAGATGTGCATGCAATCTCTAGACTGGAACCAGATGTGCATGCAAAGCATGAACTATGAACCTAGGTATCATATTCAGCACAAACGTTGTGGGTGGAAGTGCCCATTCCCGTGCTGTTCTATGTTCTATGTTCAAGGAATCAATCCAAGTTAGTCCAACCTCTCCTTGTAGCTAATACCTCCTAATCCAGGCAGTATTCTGGTAAAGCTCCATTGCATCCACTCCAATGCCTGCACCGTCTCCCATAATGGGGTGATCAGAATTGCACACAATACCAGTTAAACAAGTACGTTGGTTCTGTCTTCACTAAGGAAGACACAAACAATCTCACAGAAATATTAGGGGACAGAGGATCTAATGTGAGAGAGAAACTGAAGGGAATCCACATTAGGCAGGAAATGGTGTTGGGTAAACTGTTGGGACTGAAGGAGGATAAATCCCCAGGGCCTGATGGTCTTCATCCCAGAGTAGTCAAGGAGGTGGCCCTAGATATTGTGGATGCATTGGTGATCATTTTCCAGTGTTCTATAGACTCTGGATCAGTTGTTGTGGACTGGAGGGTAGCCAATGTAACCACAAAAAGGAGGGAGAGAGAAAACAGAGAATTATAGACCAGTTAGACTGACTTCGGTAGTGGGGAAGATGCCTGAGTCGATTATTAAAGATTAATAGCAGCGCATTTGGAAAGCAGTGACGAGATCGGTCAAAGTCAGCATGGATTTTTGAAGGGGAAATCATGCTTGACTAATCTTTTGGAATTTTTTGAGGATGTAACAAGTAGAATGAATAAGTGAGAGCCAGTGGATGTGGTGTAACTGGACTTTCAAAAAGCCTTTGACAAGGACCCACACAAGAGATTAGTGTGCAAAATTAGAGCACATGGTATTGGGGGTAGGGCATTGACATGGATAGAGAACTGGTTGGCAGACAGGAAGCAAAGAATAGGAATTAGTGGTCCTTTTCAGAACGGCAGGCAGTGACTAGTGGGGTGCCGCAAGGCTCAGAGCTGGGACCCCACTATATATCAACGATTTAGATGTAGGATTAAACTGAAGGAATCTCCAAGTTTGCAGATGACACAAAGCTGGGTGGCAGAGTGAGCTATGAGGAGGATGCTGTGAGGCTGAATGGTGTCAGATTAGGAAAAGGGAATGTGCAACAAGACCTGGGTGTCCTTGTACATCAGTCACTGAAAGTAAACATGCAGGTACAGCAGGTAGTGAAGAAAGCAAATGGCATGTTGCCTGTCATAGCGAGAGGATTTGAGTATAGGAGCAAGGAGGACCTACTGCAGTTGTACAGGAGCCTGGTGAGACGTGGTGTATTTGGGCTCCTAATTTGAGGAAGGACACTCTTGCTATTGAGGGGGTGCAGCGTAGGTTCATCAGGTTAATTGCCAGGATAGCGGGACTGACATATGCTAAAAGAACGATTGACTGGGCTTGTATTCACTGGATTTTAACATCCTTGGAATAGGCTCTTCCAGTGTCTCCATGAGAGAACATGTGTGAGCCCCTCACACACGCCTTGCTGCTATTCGGTCGGTCAGTGGGGACGCTGCAAGCCGGCGCCCTGTCAGCAACTTGTCCGTTTTTTTAATATGTTTAATATATGTTTTTAATGTTCCTCTGTGTGTTTTGTGTTGGGGGTGGTGTGTGGGGGGTAAGGGGGAAACTGCTTCGGTCGCCTCCTCCATGGAGAGGCAACTTTTTCCAGGTCGCCTCCCCCGTGGCCTAACAACAATGATCGGCGCAGCCTTTCCCGGAGACGCTCCCGGGGCTTCAGTGGCGGGCGCAGCCTGGTCTCTCGGCATGGAGCGGGCGCGAGCCATGGCTGGGGCTCGGCGGAGGGGAGCGCTCCGTTTCGCTGGCCTGTGGCAGCCGGCAGCCTGAAGCCGCCGGCCTGCGGCCAACTTCTACCACGGGCGCGGTAACGACTTCACCGGGGATCCCTGGAGAGGAGCTTCGTCTGTCGGCCCTGCAGTCTGCGGTGCTTCTGGCTGCGGCGCGAACTTTAAATCTTCGACCACCGGCCTGCGGCCTACACCAGCCTGAAGCCACGGTCTCCGGTGGGGAAGTGCCGATTCTGGACTTACCTTGACTTTTACCTTGTCCTTTTACCATCTGGATGCCCGCAGCGATGGCTGCGGAGGGCTGAGGTCCCGACCACGGGGGGGAAATGGAGGACGACTAGCCAAAGTTTGTGTCTTCCACCACAGTGATGAATGCTGTGGTGGATGTTTGTGTTAATTTATTATTGTGTTTGTGTGTTCTTTATCATTGTATCGCTGCTGACAAATTCATTTCACTTGCACTTTCTGTGCAATGTGACGAATAAACTGATTGTATTGTATTGTATTGTATTCCTGCTTCCACTAGAGCAGGGATGGGAGTGTGCTGAGGCCTTTATCATGGACTTGCTGCTGCTTCTCCTGTCTGCACCATCCACACCCACTCCCATGTTGTGTGAGGAACCATGAGAACAGCCAGCTATCTCCAGACTAAAATTCTTAAGGGATTGGGCAGGATAGATGCAGGAAAAATGTTCCCGGTGTTGGGGGAGTCCAGAACTAGGGGTCACAGTTTAAGAATAAGGGGTGGATTATTAAGGACTGAGATGAGGAAAAACCTTTTCACCCAGAGAGTTGTGAATCTGTGAAATTCTCTGCCACAGTAGGCAGTGGGGGCTAATTCACTGGATGTTTTCAAGAGAGAGTTAGATTTAGCTCTTATACATAGAAACATAGAAACTTAGAAATTAGGTGCAGGAGTAGGCCATTCAGCCCTTCGAGCCTGCACCCGCCATTCAATATGATCATGGCTGATCATCCAACTCAGTATCCCATACTTGCCTTCTCTCCATACCCTCTGATCCCCTTAGCCACAAGGGCCACATCTAACTCCCTCTTAAATATAGCCAATGAACTGGCCTCAACTACCCTCTGTGGCAGAGAGTTCCAGAGATTCACCACTCTCTGTGTGAAAAAGTTTTTCTCATCTCGGTTTTAAAGGATTTCCCCCTTATCCTTAAGCTGTGACCCCTTGTCCTGGACTTCCCCAACAATGGGAGCAATCTTTCTGCATCTAGCCTGTCCAACCCCTTAAGAATTTTGTAAGTTTCTATAAGATCCCCTCTCAATCTCCTAAATTCTAGAGAGTATAAACCAAGTCTATCCAGTCTTTCTTCATAAGACAGTCCTGACATCCCAGGAATCAGTCTGGTAAACCTTCTCTGCACTCCCTCTATGGGAATAATTTCCTTCCTCAGATTTGGAGACCAAAACTGTACGCAATACTCCAGGTGTGGTTTCACCAAGACTCTGTACAACTGCAGTAGAACCTCCCTGCTCCTATACTCAAATCCTTTTGCTATGAAAGCCAACATACCATACGCTTTCTTCACTGCCTGCTGCACCTGCATGCCTACTTTCAATGACTGGTGTACCATGATACCCAGGTCTCGCTGCATCTCCCCTTTTCCTAATCGGCCACCATTTAGATAATAGTCTGCTTTCCTGTTTTTGCCACCAAAATGGATAACCTCACATTTATCCATATTATACTGCATCTGCCAAACATTTGCCCACTCACCCAGCCTATCCAAGTCACCTTGCAGTCTCCTAGCATCCTCCTCACAGCTAACACTGCCCCCCAGCTTAGTGTCATCCGCAAACCTGGAGATATTGCCTTCAATTCCCTCATCCAGATCATTAATATATATTGTAAATAGCTGGGGTCCCAGCACTGAGCCTTGCGGTACCCCACTAGTCACTGCCTGCCATTGTGAAAAGGACCCGTTTACTCCTACTCTTTGCTTCCTGTTTGCCAGCCAATTCTCTATCCACATCAATACTGAACCCCCAATGCCGTGTGCTTTAAGTTTGTATACTAATCTCTTATGTGGGACCTTGTCGAAAGCCTTCTGGAAGTCCAGATACACCACATCCACTGGTTCTCCCCTATCCACGCTACTAGTTACATCCTCGAAAAATTCTATAAGATTCGTCAGACATGATTTACCTTTCGTAAATCCATGCTGACTTTGTCCAATGATTTCACCACTTTCCAAATGTGCTGCTATCCCATCTTTAATAACTGACTCTAGCAGTTTCCCCACTACTGCTGTTAGACTAACTGGTCCGTAATTCCCAATTTTCTCTTTCCCTCCCTTCTTAAAAAGTGGGGTTACGTTTGCTACCCGCCAATCTTCAGGAGTACTACTCCAGAATCTAAAGAGTTTTGAAAGATTATTACTAATGCATCCACTATATCTGGAGCTACTTCCTTAAGTACTCTGGGATGCAGCCTCTCTGGCCATGGGGATTTATCGGCCTTTAATCCATTCAATTTACCCAACACCACTTCCCGACTAACCTGGATTTCACTCAATTCCACCAACTCCTTTGACCCGCGGGCCCCTGCTATTTCCGGCAGATTATTTATGTCTTCCTTAGTGAAGACAGAACCAAAGTAGTTATTAAATTGGTCCGCCATATCCTTGTTCCCCATGATCAACTCACCTGTTTCTGACTGCCAGGGACCTACATTTGTTTTAACTAATCTCTTTCTTTTCACATATCTATAGTTTTTATGTTCCCTGCCAGTTTTCTTTCATAATCTATTTTTCCTTTCCTAATTAAACCCTTTTCCTCCTCTGCTGGTCTCTGAATTTCTCCCAGTCCTCTGGTATGCTGCTTTTTCTGGCTAATTTGTACGCAACATCCTTCGCTTTGATACTATCACCTGATTTCCCTTGTTAGCCACAGATGTACTACCTTCCCTGATTTATTCTTTTGCAAAACTGGGATGAACAATTTTTGTAGTTCATCCATGCAGTCTTTAAATGTCTTCCATTGCATATCCACCGTCAACCCTTTTAGAATTAATTGCCAGTCAATCTTGGCCAATTCACGTCTCATACCCTCAAAGTTACCTTTCTTTAAGTTCAGAACCATTGTTTCTGAATTAACAATGTCACTCTCCATCCTAATGAAGAACTCAACCATATTATGGTGACTCTTGCCCAAGGGGGCATGTACAACAAGACTGCTAACTAACCCTTCCTCATTACTCAATACCCAGTCTAAAATAGCCTGCTCTCTCGTTGGTTCCTCTACATGTTGATTTAGATAACTATCCCGCATAGATTCCAAGAAATCCTCTTCCTCAGCACCCCTGCCA
Organism: Leucoraja erinaceus; assembly: GCF_028641065.1. NCBI lineage: Eukaryota > Metazoa > Chordata > Chondrichthyes > Rajiformes > Rajidae > Leucoraja > Leucoraja erinaceus. The sequence continues at coordinate 466,072 of NC_073391.1, forward strand.
ATTTGATTCAACCAATCTATATGTAGATTGAAGTCACCCATTATAACTGTTTTGCCTTTGTCGCACGCATTTCTAATTTCCTGTTTGATATTATCTCCAACTTCACTACTACTGTTAGGTGGCCTGTACACAACACCCACCAGCGTTTTCTGCCCCTTAGTGTTTCGCAGCTCTACCCATACCGATTCCACAACCTCCAAACTAATGTCCTTCCTTTCCATTGCGTTAATCTCCTCTCTAACCAGCAATGCTACCCCACCTCCTTTTCCTTTCTCTCTATCCCTCCTGAATATTGAATATCCTTGGATGTTCAGCTCCCAGCCTTGGTCACCCTGGAGCCATGTCTCCATGATCCCAACTATATCATAATCATTAATGGCTATCTGCACGTTCAACTCATCCACCTTATTACCAATGCTCCTTGCATTGAGACACAAAGCCTTCAGGCTTGTTTATACAACGCTCTTACCCCTTATACAATTATGTTGAAAAGTAGCCCTTTTTAATTTTTGCCCTGGATTTGTCTGCCTGCCACTTTTACTTTTCACCTTGCTACCTATTGCTTCTACCCTCATTTTACACCCCCCTGTCTCTCTGCTCTTGTACCCATCCCCCTGCCACATTAGTTTAAATCCACCCCGACAGCACTTATAGGGCTAACGGAATCAACAAATATGGGGTACTGATTCTGGATGGTCAGCCATGATCATATGGAATGGCGGTGCTGGCTCGATGGGCTGAATGGCCTACTCTTGTGCCTACTTTCTATGTTTTATGTTCTGCTCCAAATGCAGCTTCATCAAAGTATTGTAGAGCTGCAGTGTGATTGGTACATTCAATGTCCCCACCTATGAAAGTGAGCATAGGATATGCATTCTTGACCACTCTATTTGTTTTACCACTTTCAGGGAGTTATGGACATCAACCCCACAATCTATCAACATATCAACACTGGTAAGGGTCTTGCCTTCAACTATATATTTTCCTCTTACACTTGACCTCCTAAAGTGCAACGCCCCACACTTGCTTGGATTTAACTCCATCTGCTCCTTTCCGCCCATTTCTATAGTTCACCTACATTCAGCTCCATACTTTGACAGCCTTCTTCACTGTCTCCAACACAGCAAACATGGTGTAAGTTGAAAAATTACTAACCAACCCTTCAGCATTTCATCAAGGCCATTATTTACATCACACACCAGCATGAATACTTGCAGAACTTCACTGGCCACAGACCTCCAGCCAGAATAATGCCCATCTAGCAATAAGCCTGTTCTGAATCCATATGAGAAAGTCAATCCCATGCAATTTAATCTTCAAGATCATTCTACCATGAGGGACTTTATCAAAAGCCTTATTAAAATCCATGTGGACGACACCCACCACCCCAACCTCATCGATTACATTTGTAACTACCTCAAAAACTTGCTTAAGTTAGTAAGACATAACCTGCTGCATACACAGCCATGCCGACTCTTCCTAATTAACTCATCCCTTCCAAATGGGAGTAAATCCTATTCTAAATAGAAGGGCAAAAAGGACAGGTAGGTGGACAGGTACATGGATAGGAAAGGTTTGGAGGGATATGGGCCAAATGCATGCTGGGGGCACTAATGCAGCTGGGGCATGTTGGTTGGCGTGGGCAAGTTGAGCTGAAGTTCACCATGCTGTATGACTACTCTGTGACTATGACTCTATACTCTCCAGTTCTTGATTCCCCTACCCTGGGAAAAAGACTGTGCATTAATCATATATGTTGCCCTCATGATTTAAATCACCTCTCGAATTTCACCAGTCAGATTCCTGCATCCAAGGTTAAAGTCTTAATCTACTCAACCTCTCCCTATAGCTCGAGTCGTGGCAACATTCTCATAAATCCTCATTCTACTCTTTCTAATTTAATGCCATTTTTGGCATCTGGTCGCGTGATGGAAACTTAACACAGCACTCCAACTGCAGCCTGACCAATATCTGGTACAATTGTAACATCATGTCTCACCTTCTGTAAACTTCTGACCAATAAAGACTAGCATGCCGAATATCTTCATCACAGCCCTAACTATCTGTGACGTTACTTTCAGGGATGTCTGTACTTGTACTCCAAGATCCCTCGGATCTCCAACATTCTCCAGGTCCCTAACCTTCACTGCAAATGTCCTGCCTGATTTAACTTCTCAACATGCAACATCTCACACTTATGTGAATGAAACTCCAATTGCCATTCCACAGCCCACTTGCCCAGCTGATCAAAATCCCACAGTCATTCTTGATATCCATCTACACTAAGGGCAGATGAACTTCTAGCGAGCCAACGGCCATCTAGACTTCAGTAGAAGTTGCGATCATTGTCGTACACAGCATTGCAAGGAATAATGATAAAGCACACACACCAAAACTCTATACTTCCAGCGGCGGAAGCCTGCAGGAACTGGAGGACAGAGGTGTCTGATGCGTCCGTCACCGTTCCCCGTTGGAAACCAGCACCATGCGTGGCCAATATTTTCAACAATGATGAATGAATGAATACTATGAATATGCTACCTTACTAATCATCTCTCTACATCCTTATCATATTGTTGCTATAAATGACAAACAGCAACAGGTCCAGCATCAATCCTTGAGATCGGCTATTGCTGCAAATGGTAAGGGTTCATTTAATATAATACTCCATAATCTATGCTGCAAATTCAAAAGTCCTTGTTAACTTTCTGTTACAGATAAATTACATCATTGGAATGGCAAATTATTTTAATTGTAATTAAATAACATCATGCGAAAACTAATAATAGCCTTGTAGTTACGCAAAGCATGCAATGAAGTGCACATACTGCACAGGAGACCAAATGCAAATGGAGCTGCCTGTGAACTGGTGGCATTTGGAAAAGATTCACGCAACTGTGGTGCAGCATTTGACGGACTGCAAGTGCCAATTGTAACCATGGCGACTCACAGAGCAGAACGGCTTCCTGTGACATCAGTACCCTAAAAAAGGCTAAAGCTGCTGTATCTGTGTGCAGTCCACCCATCACCATGACAATCGTGAGATGATCTTATACAACTCCTTGCCACGCACATCCCGACCAATCTCCACAAGTAAAAGTCTCCTTATTTTAAATGTTTCACCGAGGAACACATGACAAGAGCAAATATGCAGCAGGTATAAAATAAAGGGCGGGAATTGATGATAATCTGCATAAGAATGACATTTTATGATAATGTGACACAACTATTTGGAAGCTATTTAAGGTCCATTGCTCATGACAATACATTTCTTATTCCATTACATCTGGTACAGTTTTCATGGAAACTGGCCCTCTGGCCCATCAAGTACACATCAACCATCAATCATCCCTTCACACGTCTGAAGAAGGGTTTCGGCCCGAAACGTTGCCTATTTCCTTCGCTCCATAGATGCTGCTGCACCCGCTGAGTTTCTCCAGTTTTTTTGTGTAACATCCGTTCACACTAGTTCTGTCTTATCCCACTCTCTCAGCCACTACCTACACACTAGGAGCAACTTACAGAGGTCAATCATCCTACACCCGCACGTCTTTGGGAGGTGGGAGGAAACCACAGCACCCGGAGAAAATCCATGCAGTCACAGGCACAACGTGCAAACTCCGCACAGACAGCACCCACAGTCAGGTTTGAACCTGGCTCTCTGGCGCTGTGAGGCAACGCCTCTACCAGTTGAACAACTGTGCTACCCCAAAGTCCTCACATAACCTCAGGGATAAATCGTGCATGAAGGTTGCAATTTCTGTTAAGAGCTCAGTGAATTCAATTACTTAAATTAAAAATGTCACCATATACAGTATATCATGAAAAATGGGAGATCAAATTAGTTTTTCTATATTGTGCATAAAAATTAATGAATTCTTAAATATTAATTATTCTGAGCAACATTGCTTACTCAATGGAAAAGCCCCAGGAATCCATTGATGCCCCATTATCCTTCATCAGCTTGGCATTTAGTAATCTCGAGACAGATCTTCACCATCTCTCACAACCCCACCGTACCTCAATGTGGCCAAATATAGACACAATGATCTGGGGTAACACAATGGGTCAGGCAGCATGTCTGGAGAAAGATATGGGTGAAGCTTCGGGTTGGGACCCTTCTTCAGACTGAAAGCGTAGGGGAGGAAACTGGAGGTAAGGAAAGGCTGGAACATAGGAGGGCCGGCAACAGATGACCAAGATTCAAGATTCAAGATTCAAGATTCAATTTATTTGTCATTTGGACCCCTTGAGGTCCAAACGAAATGACGTTTCTGCAGCCATACATTACAAACAAATAGACCCAAGACACAACATAATTTACATAAACATCCATCAAATTGCTGTGATGAAACGCCAAAAAAACTTAAAAACTTATCTCTCTACTGCACTCCCCCCCCCCCCCCCCCCCCGATGTCAGAGTCAAAGTCAAAGCCCCCGGCTGGCAATGGCGATTGTCCCGCGGCCATTAAAGCCACGCCAGGTGATGCAAGGTCGCACACCGGGTCTAGTTGTTAGAGCCCCCGGCGTGCGCTCGCAGAGTCCCGCGGCCATTCCAAGCCGCGCGGGGCGGTGCTGTAAGGCCCCGCTCCAGGAGCTCTTCAACCCCGCAACTCGGACGGGAGAGGTCGCCGTTGCGGGAGCCCTGAAAAGCGGTCTCCCTCCAGGGACCCGCGGGCTCCCGGTGCCGCCGTCCGCCAGACCCGCAGTTGCAGCCTCCGAATCTCCGGAGGTCGGGCCGCAGCAGCAGCAGCGCTCCACCACCGCTCCACCCGCTCTGGACTCGGCCACCTCCGCGACGGTGAGGTGAGTCGTCGGCACCAGAGCCCCTGGTCTTCTCCTGTTGGAGGCCGCTCCCCGTTGCAGCCCCAACGACAACGGAGACCCGACAAAGAAAAGGTCGGGTCTCCCGTGCAGGGAGAGATTTAAAAGTTACCCCCTCCCTCACACCACACCCCCCCCCACCCCACCCCAACAAAAAATAACAAAAACTACATAAAAACATAGACAAAAAATAATAAAAACGCAGACGGGCTGCAGAGGCCGCTGCTGACGAGAGTCGCGCCGCCTACCCAAGGAAGGGTGGAGCCCATAATGGTCCATTGTTGGCTGCGGAAGAGGTGATAACAAAGGGACACAATGATGCGAACAGGGGAAGTAGTAGGATGGCGAGGATGGGGGCGGGGAGGGAAGGAAAGCAACGGTTACTTGAAGTTGGAGAAGACAATATTCATACCATTGGGGTATAAGCTGCCAAAGCAAAATATGAGGTGGTGTTCCTCCAATTTGCTCTGGGCCTCACTCTGACAATAGAGGACAGAAAGATCAGTATGGGAATATGAGGAGGAAATTAAAGTGTTTAGCAACTGGGAGATTGTGTAGGCTAAGGCGGACTGAGCGAAGGTGCTCAGTGAATCACCCAGTCTGCGCTTGGTCTTGCTGATATATAGGAGTCCGCACCTGGAACAGCGAATACAGTAGATGGGTTGGAAGCAAATGAACTTCTGCCTCACCTGAAAGGACTGTTGGGGTCCCTGGACGGAGTTGAGGTAGGAGGTATAGGGACAGGTGTTGCATCTTCTGTGGTTGCAGGGGAAGGTACCTGAGGAGGGGGTGGTTTGGGTGAGAAGGGAGGTTAACCAGGGAGTTGCGGAGGGAACGGTGTCTGCGGGAAATGGAAAGAGGTGGAGATGGGAAGATGTGACTAGTGGTGGGATCCCATTGGAGGTGGAGAAAATGTTGGAGGATTATGTGCTGCATGTGACGGCTGATGGGGCGAAAGGGCAGTACTAGGGGAACTGTGTCATTGTTGCATCTGGGGGGAGAGGGAGCAAGGGCAGAGCTGTGGGGTACCGAGGCAACACATTGAGGGCCACATCTATGATGGAAGAGGGGAATCCCCATTCCCTAAAGAATGAGGACATCTCAGATGTCCTGGTTTAGAACACCTCATCTTGGGGGCAGATGCGGCGTAGTTAGAGGAATTGGGAGTAGGGGGTAGAGTCCTTGCAAGAAGCAGGGTGGGAAAAAGTGTAGTCGAGATAGTTGTGGGAGTCAGTAAGTTTGTAATAGATGTTGATGGATAGTCTATCTCCTGTGATGGAGATCAAGAAAGGGGAGGGAGGTGTCATAGATGGTCCAGGTGAATGAGTGCAGGGAGGACGTTAGTAGTGAAGTTAATATAGTCCATGAGTTCTGCATGGGTGCAGGAGGCAGCACCAATGCAGTTGTCAACATAACGGAGATAGAGTTTGATGATAGGGCCAGTGTATGCCTGGAACAGGGATTGTTCAACGTACCCTACAAAGAGGCAGGCATAGCTGGGGCCCATGCGTGTGCCCATATCTACGCCTCTGATTTGGAGGAAGCAAAGTCACAAAGTTGTTAAGAATGAAGACCATCTCCGCTAGGCGGAGTAGAGTGTTGGTAGAGGGAAATTGGCTGGTTCTACAGTCGAGGAAGAAACAGAGGGCTTTAAGGCCTTCCTGGCGGGGGCTGGAGTGACTGAATGTCCATAATAAAGATGAGGGAGTGTGGGGCTCGGAAAGCGGAAATCATTAAAGAGGCGAAGGGCAAGTGAGATATCTGGAAAACAGGTCGGGAGAGATTGGACCAGAGGGGATAGGATGGAGTTGAGGTACATGGAAATGATTTCAGTGGGACAGGAGCAGGCAGAAACAATGGGTCTGCCAGGGCAGTTGTTTTGTGGATTTTGGGGAGAAGGTAAAACAGGGCTAGGAAACGATAAGGTTGGTAAAATCAGAAATGGTCTGTGAGATTATGGCCCGATGCTCGTCTGTGGGACCATGGTCCACGGATAAGTAGGGGGAGGTGTCCGAGAGTTGTTGTCTGGTCTCAGCCCGGTAGATGCCAGCTCGCCAGACTGCCAGGGCTGTACGTTCAGAGGGGATGAGGTTAGAGTAGATGAGGTGAGTGGAAAAGTTGATGTCACTTTCCACTTAGAAATGAAGAGGTCTAGAGAGGGTAGAAGGCCGTCTGGGGGAGTCCAAGAAGAGGGGAACGGTGGAGATGGGAGGAGGGGTCATCACTGGGTGGTGAGGACTCATTCCCACAGAGGCCGAAAAGCTCTGCGTGGTGGTGGACCCGGAACTCGTTGAGGTGGGGTCGGATCTCTAAACTAATCTAAACAAACCTTCAGCCCCATTCTTCAAATTCACTATGTAAACTCTTTCACTTCTAAACACCCATATTTGCTTTCAAATCTATTCCTAAATCCCAAATGCTTTGATATTCTGCTTCAATGTGTATCTGTGGGAGCTGTGCATTGCTGTTGGTGAGTTGATGGTTGCTGTCACCATCAGTATATTCCCATTGTGATGACATTGCCTCTTACGTTTCTCTGCTGTAATTTGCAAAGTGATGTAGCAAATTAAATACATTACGAAGTATTCAATTCTAATTTGTGAATAGAGGAAAACAAAAAAAAACCTCCTTGCAGCTCAGGTATCAATACTGCGTAAATCATCCAACTGCCTTATATATCGGTTCGACCTTTCCACTAAGATATTAAAGTATTGTGAGGTTTTTGTGAGTGTTTTCTTCCGAAAATGGGACTTGCAAATTTTATGCATTCATGAAGATTCCGCACAGCTCCGAACATGTGACCTTTTGTAGCAGCCTTATCGCTGTTACATGCTGGCACCCATAGAAAATCATATATTGGTCATTCAGGTCATGTTATGAAATCTCCAGTGGAGTTGGTATGTGTTTGGTACAAAGGTGTGCAAAGGTGATCACTCGATCTATAGATGCTATATACCATTTAGAAATGAAACTTTGGTTCTGTAAAGTCACTAGAATTGTTGAATAAGAACAGAAAGCTAACTTTGTTTCTCCTATCACATTATGTCTGCCTTACTTTTCCTTTGCGCACTGTGCCCCAGAGTCACGCCCAGTATCTCCCACTGCTCTACCTGAATGAATCATCCTTCCTATCCACCCTAACAGTGCCCACAGGGGCCACCAGTTTTTGAGGGGAATGGCCACAGGGATTTCCTACACGCTGCCTAATACTTTTCTTTGTGGTCCGCCATCCACTATCTGCCTGGACCTGAGACGTGACCACCTCACTACGCCTCCTAACTACGACACTCACACACCGCAGGATGAGCCTTAGGTCACTCAGCCCCTGCTCCAGGTCCCTAACATGGCGTGCAAGATGTTGCAGCTGGCCACACGTTCCACAGGGTGATACTCAGGGACCCTGGACATCTCCCTGATTTCTCACATTCTGCAGGAAGAGTGTTCAACCATCCCGCTTGCCATCTTTACTGCTCTAAGAACAATTTTTAAGAAGGCAGACAGATTAGTGAAAGTTAAGTGTAGAAAGGAACTCAGATGCTGTTTACACCGAAGATAGGCACAACTTGCTGGAGCACACAGCAGGACAGGCAGCATCTCTGGAGAGAAGAAATGTGTGACATTTCGGGTTGAGATCCTTCTTCAAGGGTGTCAAGAGAGTCAAGGGTGAGGGGAAACTAGAGATTTGGAAGGGTACGGTGTGAAAATTACAGGTTATAGCAGACGATGCTCAAGGAAATGTAGAATGGTTCATTGTTGGATGAGGGGAAGGTGACAACGAGGCATACAAAGAGTAAAATTAATCAGGAGGACTGGTTGGAATAAAAGATGCACCTATGGCCAATAAATAAGAGTCTGACAGAGATGTACTTGTTACCTAGAAATTGCAGTGATGACTGCAGGGCCAGGGAGATGGCATCTACCATGGTTTCTGTTTCAGTTTCAAATTTACTTTATTGTCACGTGTACTGAGGCACAGTGAAGAGCTTTTGTTGCGTGCTAATCAGACAGCAGAAAGACAATACATGATTACAATCGAGACATTCACAGTGTACAGATATATGATAAGGGAATAAGGTAAAGCCAGCAAAGCCTAATCAAAGATTGTCCAAGATCACCACTGAGGTAGATAGTAGTTCAGGGCTACTCTCTGGTTGTGGTAGGATGATTCACTTACCTGATAACAGCTGGGAAGAAACTGTTCCTGAATCTGGAGGTGTGCGTTTTCCCACTTCTATACATTTTGCCTGATGGGAGTGGGGAGAAGAGGGAGTGGCCAGGGTGCGACTCGTCCTTGATTATGCTGCTGGCCTTGCTGAGGCAGCGTGAGGTATAAATGGAGTCAATGGAAGGGAGGTTGGTTGGTGCGATGGTCTGGGCTGCGACCACAATTCACTGCAATTTTTTGCGATCTTGGATGCAGTTGTCCCCAAGCTAAGCTGTGATGCATCCCGATTAAATGCTTTCTATGGTGCATCTGTAGAAGTTGGTGAGAGTTATTGGGGAGATGCCGAACTTCCTAAGCCTTCTAAGGAAGTGGAGGCGTTAGTGTGCTTTCTTGGTCGTTGCTTCAATATGGGTGGTCCAGGGGAAGTTGCTGATGTTATTGACTCCTAGGAATTTGACGTTTTCATCCATCTCTACATCAGCACCGTCAATGTAAACTGGGGCATGTGTCCCTCTTCACTTCCTGAAGCCGATCACTATCTCCTTTGTCTTGCTGACATTGAGAGAAAGGTTGTTGTCTCAACACCAGGACACGAGGTTCTCAATCTGCTTCCTCTCCTCCGTCTCATCATTATTTGATATCCGGCCCACAATGGTGGTGTCGTCTGTGAATTTGTAAATTGAATTAGATTTGTACCAGACTGTACAGTGGTGGGTGTAAAAGGAGTAAAGAAGGGGGTGAGAACACATCCTTGTGGAGCACCAGTGCTGAGGATTATCATGGAGGATGATTTGTCCCCTATCCTCACTGATTGGGGTCTGTAGGTCAGAAAGTCGAGGATCCAGTTGCAGAGATGAATGGTGACTCCAAGTCACGTGAGTTTGGTGATGAACTTGGATGGTGTTAAAGGCTGAGCTGTGGTCTATGAATTGGAGTCTGACGTAGGTGTCTCAGTTAGCCGGGTGTTGTAGAGATGAGGGTAGGGCTGGGGTGATGGCATCGTTCGTGGACCGATTGTGGCGGTAGGTGAACTGCAGTGGGACATGGCCGCTGGGTAGCCTGGATTTAATGCATTCCATAACTAACCTCTCAAAACATTTCATGATGGTGGATGTCTAGGCCACTGGACGGCAGTCGTTTAGGCATGAGGTCTTGCCTTTCTTCAGCACCTGGATGATGGAGGTCTTCTTGAAGTCGATGGGTTCCTCAGAACAGAGTAGGGAGAGATTAAAGATGTCTGCGAATACTCCCGCTAGCTGGTCCGTGCAGCTACTAAGGACATGGCCAGGGTCTCCCCTCGGGCCTGTGGGTTCATGCTCAGGATCTAACCTCTGCTTCAGAGACCCTGGGGAGAGACATACTGGCCTTCTGCTGGATGCAAGCATAGAAAGCATTCAGTCCGTCGCACTATCACCAACGATGTTGCCTGACCTTGCTTTGCAACCAGTTATATTATTCAGATAGTGCCACATTTTCCATGTGTCCCAGTAATTATACTGGGACTTAAGTTTGGGTATTGTCTCTTGGTATCCTTGATGGCTTTGTGGAGATCATAGCGGGCCTTCTTGTACTGCCTGGGATCGTTTAACTTGTAGGCAGTGAACCTGGCATTAAACTGTGAATGTACCTCGTGGTTCATCCATGGTTTCCAGTTGAGGAACACTCGGATTGACTCCGTCGGCACATAGTCTTCCACACACTTGCTGATGAAGTCAGTCAGGGCAGTGGCGTACTCATTCAGGTTAGCTGCGGACCAGTGCGGAATGTGGACCAGTCCCCTGACTCAAAGCAGTTGTGTGAGATGTCATCTGTGTCTGACGACCAGCATTTCACAACAATGCTTTACTATTTGTTTGTAGGCAGGGAGCAGAGGAGCAGAGGCACAGCTCAGTGATCATATTTCCCCAATGTGGCTGAGGGACACAGCCATTGTTTATTGATGTGTAGCAGTGATCAAGTGTGTTCTAGGCCCCTGGTGGGCAAGAGGTTTGCTGGTAGTGGATGGGTATAACGCCCTTGAGGCTGGCTTGGTTGAAGTCTCCGGCTACAATGACCAGGGCCACGGGGTGTTTGTCTCGAGGCTGTGATAGTGGAGTACAGTTCATTCAAAGCAAGCTTGTCATCGGAGTGGCGGCGCGGCTCTGGCTGCAGCGGCTCACCGGCAGTCCCGTTTGTTTTGTGTTTTTTGTGTTGTTTATTTTGTTTTGGTTAGTCTAGTTTTTGGTTTTTAGTTTGTGTTTTGGGGGGGGGGGGTTGAAACGGGGTTTGCAGTCTCTCCCTGCGGGGGAATACGACTTTTTTGTCGTATTCCCCTTCTCTGCCTCTGTCTGTGCTGAGGCCTAATGGATCTGACGACCTCGAGGCTCTGGAGGCAGAGCCCGTCAGGACTCGCCCTGAGCTCACTCCCGTGAAGGTGGTCCGGCTCAGGGCTGGAAGAGGTTGGGACGCTCCCGTGAGGGCGGCCAGCCCGAGGGTGGAACGAGGCTCCCATCGGAGCGGCCGAGCTCGGGGACGTGCGGCGCTCGCAGCCCGAGGGAGGTTCGGCGCCCAAGTCGGGGCAGCCCAGCCCGGGGGAGAAGCGACGCCCAAGTCGGGGCAGCCGGTCCGGGGGAGAAGCGATGCCCACGTCGGGGCGGCCCGGTCCGGGGGAGGTTCGGCGCCCATGTCGGGGCGGCCCAGCCCGAGGCTGAAGATGGTGCGGTACTCACGTGAGGGTGGCTGGGGCGGTGTTCTGGCGGCGGTGGCCTGAGTCCGGGGTTCGGCCGCGGGCCAGCGGCTGCGTCTGCAGGACTGGTGGGCGGCAGCTTCAACCACCCCGGGCCGTGGTGTTTGAGCCACGGGACTGTTATAACTTCGCCCGGGGGGGTATCGCCTCAGCGCAGAGGGAGAGGAGGAGGGAAGAGACTGCAGACCTAATACTTTTGCCTCCATCACAGTGAGGAGATGCTGGGTGGACTCACTGTGGTGGATGTTAATATGTGTTTATTGTTGTTTTTATTGTATTATATGTATGACTGCTGCAATTTCGTTCAGACTTCGGTCTGAATGACAATAAAGGCTAGACTGCTGTCCGGATAATGTCAGGATAATGCTGTCAGGAGTTTCTGTGAGGCATGACCAGCCTCTCTAAGCACTTTAGAGCCTCTGATCTACAGAGCTACTGTAGTTCTAAAGACCAGCGCTCCAGAATTAGCTGCCCCTCTAACCAAATTGGTTTAGTGCAGTTATTACGCGGTTGTCTCCCAGAAAATATGGCTATTTCCGGGAATGTCCGGTGCACAAAGGCGGGAAAAATCTCACAAACTACGGTAAGGCTTCCCACCAGGCCGCCGCCGCTGTGGGCTGGGGCCGGAGGTCTTTATCGAGGAGCCACACAGATGGCCGCGGAGAAACCTGGATCAGAGCCCGGCCAGGCCCTCGCAGGTCGGTTCGAGAAGCCTCACCTCGCGGGTCAGCCGACGGAGCCCGTGGCTGAGGATGGGACCAGGGAGGCCTCATGAGAGGAATCGGCAGCGTTGTGGAGAGGTTGGTGCAGCAGCCAATGATGGCGTCGACCGACGGACGAGACGGACACGTGAAGAGTAGTGTCGGAAGTGGTGGGTGCCCGGCCGTGAGGCCTCAGCGGCGGTGAAACCTGGTGGGTCAATGGTCAATGAGAGCGAGGATGACCGCCGTGATGGAGAGCGAAGAACAATAGAGGACCCGGTGTGGGGGAACCGCTGTGGGGGAGAGAGGGGGAGAACAAAAGGGGGAGCTGGCGAGCTTTATATATTTGTCAGCGCCGAAGGTGGCTGCTATTTGTGTACATTGTGTACACAGCAAAGAATCTCACTGTGCCCAGTCACATGTGACAATACAGTATTCCATTCATTTCCATCCCAGTAAACCCTCATTTGCTGGTGATTACATTCAATTCTATTTGCAAATCCTCAGCAGTTAAGCCCAGGGCTGCCAACATTAGGTGAGAGTTGGGAGTGAGAAACTGCGAGAGACCCGAGGCAGCGTAACAACTGAGGGGGGTGGGGGGACAGGGGGGAAGGGCTGTGCCCCTCTCCCATGGTATGGTGCTTTTGCATTTTTCAGCTTGAAATTGTGCAAACTGATGCATTCTGTAGCGAGTCTTTTAGCCTACACTTGAATGCAATATTTATGCTTTAAATTTGATTAGCTATGAATAAGGTTAGGCTAAATTACATTCCTAATTACATTCCACAGTAGAGCCAGGCTCTGATCAACAGGTGCAGCACATGAATGACCTTAGTGTGTTCATGTATGGAAATCAGATTATAATCAAGCACTTGGCCCATGTTGACCAACCTGGGTCTCACTGCCCACCTGATACTACTCTTGATCCAGACTCCAGTTGCATACCATTTCTCATTCCTGACCCAAAGTCCAGCAGTACCTACTTCCAGCAGCTACTGGTTGTCCTCCAGAATGCACCGAGCCATAGCCTGGTCCATGCCGGTCACCAGGGCGAATTTGGCGCAGAGACTCTCACGGCCACGGGGCAACACTTCCGATCCTTCCAACGGCCCGGGACTTTTGCACTGAGACTGCTCCATGGCCGGAGCTGTAGTGAGTGACTCGCCAGTCCGGCAATCACTCGCCAGCCCCGGCTCCCCATCCGCATCTGTCCCTGCCGCTGCTTCTGCATGCGCGTCAACCTTTAAAGCAGCGGGGTGAAAGCACAGATTACAGTAGTTGAACTGAAAAATAGTAAGATACGCGAGACTAGAAATATCAGCTGATTGTTTAGGAGGGTTTGGGACCAGTGAGCACATAATCCCTCATCGTAACTCCTCATAAAATAAGGATCAAACTTCAAACTGGTAAGTTCTCGTTTAATCTTACTATTTCACTTCGGAGTCACGTGACTGACTATTTGAAGATTTTGAAGCTCTGTACTTTCATGCCATGGACTCAAGTCCAAGCCACGCACTGTATAGATTGACCAAGGATAAGAGGTAAATGCATTCAGATACGACAATTTTTGAGAACATGCTGAAGCTTTTTAATGGACAAATCATAATAAATAGCAGATCCTCTTACCAGGGAAACTACTAAACAGAACTTAAAATGGTTTCAGCAAAGGCCCTTGGTCTGGTGACTGGTTTATGATAGAACGCCTGAAAAGTACGTTCTCCTCACTGTAAAGAAGTCTCACCAACACATCGTGTCTTTACTAATAGTTTATTGATAGTTTACAAGCATTGCTGTTCTAGCTGTACGTGGTCTGTCACCGGAGCTAGAGAGAGAGATCAATGGGTGGGGAGGTTGCAATTATACATCTAATAAGGGGAGTGGTTAGTAGTGGTGAGGTCACTATGTTAAAGGTACATGCACTTGTCATCTACATCCTTCCTCTTGGAAACAAAGCAATACAGTAGTGACTGAGCGACCACGTCTCATGCGCTACAAGCAGGTAAACAAACAGTTAAACAGCTAAGCGAAATCACCATACCGGACAGGCGGCTTAACCAGCCTGCCAGACCGGGTGCGTAGTTCGCCACTTCCCCCTTCTGCAGGAACAGCAGGAGCTGGAGCCGGGGCGGGCGTGCGAACCGGGGAACAATGAGGAGAAGGAACCAGCGGAGGCAGTGGAGGGGGCGCAGGCACAGCGACGGGTGGACTGGCGGGGGAATGAGGGCTGGGCGGTGGAGAGGGTGGCTGGAACAACTGAGAAGGCAGGGAGCGAGGCATCCGTGGAGCCGCTGGAAGTGTAGCGGACAAGGGAGGGGAAAAAGGATCAGCAGGCGGAGGTGGGGGCTCGTTGACAAGCTGCAGATGTTGGTGGGACCGGCGGTATATGGTACTGTCGTGGTCGACCAGGTAAGACCGCGGTGAACCAGCATCACCAACGACAGTGGCGAGCTTGGAGTGACCGGAGGTCGTCTGCATCCGGATGATTTGGCCAGGAAACAGACGCGGCAGAGGGCGGCAGAGGGCGGCAGGACCGGTCATGGGAGCGCTTTTGCACATCGTGTTTGGTGGCAATGCGCTCCTGGACAGCAGCGGGCTGGAGGACAGTGGGCGCGAGGGACTGTTGGGTTACAGGGAGCGGAGGGCGCGTTTTGCGAGCCATCAGCCGCTGAGCAGGCGAGCCCAGGGCAGAGTCGCGGGAGATGTTGCGAAGATTGAGGAGGGCCAGGTAGAAATCAGATTTAGACAGTCTGCAGTGCTCCAGCAAGTCCTTAGCACTGCGGACAGCGCGTTCCGCCAGGCCGTTGCTCTGTGGGTACTCGGGACTGCTGGTATAATGCTGGAAGTTCCAACTGGTAGCGAAGCGCTGAAACTCGGCACTGGTGAACTGGCTGCCGTTGTCAGATTGGAGGCGAGCTGGGGAGCCGAAAGTGGCGAAGTGGCAGCGCAGCTTCCCGATGACAGCCGACGAGGTGAGTGAGTGTAGCTGGTCGACCTCAAACCAGTTGGAATAAGAGTCAACGAGGACCAGGAAGTGTTTGCCACGCCACTCAAAAATGTCAGTGGCGACCGCCATCCAGGGCAGTTCAGGGGCAGGTTGTTGCAGAAGCGGCTGTCGTTGCTGATGTGGAGCGAGGCTATTGCAGGTAGCGCAGGCGGAGACCCTCTCCCGGATGTCTTGGGCCATGCCGGGCCAGTAGAACTGGCCCTGGGCGCTGGACAGAGTGGCCTCGGCCCCAGGATGACCGTTGTGGGCTGTCCGAAAATAGTGGTCCCGCAGAGTGCGGGCACAACGACCTTGTGTCCTTTCACCACTACACCGTCGTGCAGGACAAGTTCGTCACGGACCAGGAAGTAGGGGACGACACTGGCCGGCAAGGAGCAGAGAAGCCCGCGTCTCAGCGGTGGCAGCAGGGTGGGCGATCGTCACATAGTGCTGGAAATCACGTCTAAAGACATCCCAGCGATGGGCAATGTCCTCGTCGAAGACAAGCGCATCGGGCTTGCGGCAAGAGTTAGCCATGGCACGAGAGATAGAACCAGGGATAGGGAACTGGGTCAAAAGTAAATAAAAACCGACAAACAGGAGGCGCGGAGGCACGATTGTGACACCATGTAAAGAAGTCTCACCAACACATCGTGTCTTTACTAATAGTTTATTGATAGTTCACAAGCATTGCTGTTCTAGCTGTACGTGGTCTGTCACTGGAGCTAGAGAGAGAGAACAATGGGTGGGGAGGTTGCAATTATATATCTAATAAGGGGAGTGGTTAGTAGTGGTGAGGTCACTATGTTAAAGGTACATGCACTAGTCATCTACACTGACCATCCTGCAGATGCTAGGATCTGGTTTAGTGGGACGTCCATTGTCCTCACTGCTGTCGTAGATGCTGCCCTGGTGGAGTGAGATTTAAAATAATCAGCATCAACTCCTGCATATATCAGCACCTGTTTCAGCCACCTGGAAATGGTCTGAACCGAAACCTTCTTATGAGGTTTCTTAAAACTAATAAATAATGCTTGTTCTGAACCCCTGAGGCTCTTATTCACCTTAATATATAGTCGTAGGTGTGTTACCACACAGAGCCGGATGTCCAAAGGGTAAGCTGCGAAAAGAAGCTTGAGGCCAGAAATACCTGGTCTGCTTTGCTTAACGAGGTCATATACGTAAAATGTAATACTGTAGGCAGACATGACCATACTATCCAGTCGCAGCTTGTGTAATGACTGGGCCCGCTGAGCTGACACCAGAGCCATGAGCATCACTTCTTTATACGTGAGCTGGGTCAGGGATAAGGATGTTGCCAGTGCCCACCGGTGAAGCAAAGTTAATACTATGCCTACATCCCAAATTTCCGTATATCTGGGCCTAGGGCGTTTCATGTTGAAGACGCCCTTCATGAACCTAGACACTAGCGGGTGTGTCCCCACAGATTGGTGTCCTGATCGTGGACCCAAATATGCCGACAGTGCACTTCTGGCACAGTTAATAGCACTATAACTCAACTTGTCTTTAAAGAACAATTTAGAGAGAAACTCCAACACATCGGTAATGTGTGCAGAGTCATAAGATATATTGGACAGTGAGCAGTACTCTTCCCATGAATCAGTTTTATAAAAACAATAACAATATTTATTTAAAACAAAACAAAGAAAATAATGCTCCCTCGGGCTTAAATTATATATTTGCAGAATCTAAAATCCTGTCTGCAACTAATACAGGTTTAACAATCGGCTTATTGTAGAATGTTTGGAAAGTTCTTTCCGTGGACCACCCCGCTGTTGCCAGGATATGGTCCAATGGCACGTCCATATTCTTAGCCGCCGATGTAGATGCCGCCCTGGTGGAGTGAGATGTGTAAATGGCAGTATCCACCCCAGCAGCTCCCAATACCTGTCTGAGCCATCTAGAGATGGTTTGTACTGACACCCGACCATGTGGCTTTTTGTAGCTGACCCATCGTGGTCTTTTCTCTCCCTCGGGGTTCTTTGGTTGTGTTGAGATATTGTAGTAGATGTGTCATGACACATAAACGGGGGTCAGGTAGGTACGCCCAGAATTCCATAGTTAGTTCTGAAGTTCCCGGTCTGCTCTGTTTTACCAGCTCCCAGATAGTAAAAGTGACTTGGTCAGCTGATATGACCATGTTGTCCAGTCTGACTAGGTGTAGGGACTGGACCCTTTGAGCTGAGACTAAAGCCATCAGCATGGCCGTTTTCAGGGTGAGCTGTTCCAGAGTGAGGGATCTGGCTGGTGACCATCCCCTTAGGTATGTCAGGATGGCACTGACGTCCCAGACCTGGGTGTACCTTGGTCTAGGGGGGTTGGTATTAAAGATGCCTTTCAATAATTTGACCACCAGTGGATGAGACCCTATGGACTGTTGTCCTGGTGCCTGCCCCAGATAGGCTGACAGTGCACTCCTAGCACAGTTGATTGTACTATAACTCAGACCTTCAACGTGGTGAAGGCTGGACAGGAACTCCAGTACGTTAGTTATGGTTGCTGTTCTATATGTTGTCCCTGTTCTTGAACAGTATGCTTCCCATTTCCTGATGCTGGAGAGATATTGTTTCTTGGTGGAAAGTCGGTGAGATGCTGTCATCATATCCACGGTCCTATTTGACAATCCCAGGTCCAATAATGGTCTTTTTAAAATCTGCAACCCAACAGATTTATTCTGTCATGGCATGGGTGACTCTCGCCTGTGACAGGGTGGATCAATAGATCTGGTTTGCTGGGAATGGTCATGGGTCGTTCAGTGACCATATCAAGGACCACTGGGAACCATGGCTGTGTAGGCCAGTCGGGTACTACCAAAATACCTGAAGCATAGTCCATCTGTATTTTGCGTAGTACCCGACTGATGAGGCCGAAGGGGGGAAAGGCATAGAAAAATAGTTTTCCCCAGCTCAGCGAGAATGCATCCATCGCTGCTGCCTCAGGTGTTCAAGGAGGAACTGCAGATGCTGGAAGATCGAAGGTACGCAAAAATGCTGGAGAAACTCAGCGGGTGCAGCAACATCTATGGAGCGAAGGAAATAGGCGACGTTTCGGGCCGAAACCCTTCTTCAGACTGATGGGGGGTGGGGGGGAGAAGGAAGGAAAAGGGGAGGAGGAGGAGCCCGAGGGCGGGGGGATGGGAGGAGACAGCTCGAGGGTTAAGGAAGGGGAGGAGACAGCAAGGGCTAGCAAAATTGGGAGAATTCAATGTTCATGCCATCCGGACGCAAGCAACCCAGGCGGAATATGAGGTGCTGTACCTCCAATTTCCGGTGTTGCTCACTCTGGCAATGGAGGAGACCCAGGACAGAGAGGTCGGATTGGGAATGGGAGGGGGAGTTGAAGTGCTGCCTCTGGTTCTGGTTCCCAAGCGACATATGTTGATACCTGGTGATTCAGTCGGGATGCAAAGAGATCGATATCTGGTGTTCCATATTGCTTCGTAATTTCAGCAAATACTTTGGGGTTTAACATCCATTCGGTGTTATCATTGAATTTGCGTGACCTGGTGTCTGCCACTGTATTAAGCTTAACTGGTAGGTAAGTTGCTGATAGCCAAATATGTCTGTTGACACACCATTGCGAGATTGTGTTGACCAGATTATCACATGATATGGATTTTTTCCCGCCCATGTGATTAATATAGGCCACCACTGTGGTATTATCAATTTGTAAGCGGACACGCAAATGGTGCATAGTTGAACAGTAAGCTTTTAACCCATAAAACGCACCCAACATTTCCAAATGGTTTATACCCAGTGTCTGTAGTAGTGATGATTCTTGAGTATTCCATCTACCACCCGTACTGGATATAGTGTTAGTTGTTCCCCAGCCTTGAGCAGTAGTATCCCGTTTGTATCGTGAATGTTGGATTATTGATAACGATGGGGCTGGAACTATGCCAAATGTTCACTTTCCACCATTGTAATTCCGATATTGCTTTAGCTGGTAATTTCATGGTTCGATCAAAATGACCTGCATGTTGTTTTAGCGCTTGCACCTTTGCTCTTTGTAAGTTTTGGTAATGCAAAGGTCCAAGCTGGGTAGCTGGAAACGCTGCTACTAATTTCCCAATTACTCTTGCCTCTTGTCGAATGGTTGGTTGATTGGTAATCATTAATTTGTTGCAGGCTTGTGCCAATTCTGCTGCTTTTTCTTTTGGCAATGATACAGACATGTGGACTGAGTTAATTGTGAATCCCAGAGAGTCCATAGTTGTGGATGGCGTCAACTTAGATGTATCTGGATGTATGACAAATCGCAGAGTTTCAAATAAATGTTTAGTAGCTAATACTGCTGATTTAGCTAATTCCAGGGTTTTGCCTACTATCAAAATATCATCAAGATATGCCATGACAATGTGTTTTTGTTTTCTTAGTATTGCCAGGGCTGGTTTTAATATCTTGGTAAATAGTCTTGGGGCTGATGTTAGAGCATTAGGCATCGATTTGTACTGCCATTGTTGCCCCATCCAGTTAAAATTTAGGTATCCACGATGATCTTTATGAATGGTTACTGAATAGTATGCATCTTTTAAATCGATGCATGCCATGAAGTATCCTTTGGAAATCAATTGTTTGGCAGTAACAAATGTTTCCATTTTGAAATGTATATACTTGACAAAAGTATTCAGTGTCGTTAAGTCAATGATGATGCGACATCCACCATCTTTTTTGGTTTTGGTAAAGATATTTGATATGAATTCCAAAGGGTCATGTTCCGATTTCTCTATGATTCCCTTTGTATGTAGTCTCACCAGTTCTGCCTGTCCCCTGCATTTTCCTTTTTGTGAGAGGGTAAACTCCCTGTGGGGTGCATGCTGAACTGGTGGCATACTTTTTTGAATAACTTCAACTTTGTATCCTTGAATACTTTGTAGTATATAATTATCGAGAGTGATAGTCCTCCATGCTTCCAAAAACAGGTGTAACCTCCCTGTTAGTAAAGGCCCTGCACCTTTTACATGACTCCGAAGTAAAATTGATGATTTGTCTGCACGCAGACAAGGCGATATCCAGTGTTCATACGGTCGATGATGTTCATAGAACATGTATTAACTTTTTATTCTGTGCATTACTGATTTGCCATATTCCGGCATTCAACACCATATCGTGTCTGTTATACCAATGATTTTTTTTTTTTAAATAGCCAACAATGTAGAATATGGCCTAGATTTCCCCAAGTGATAACTTATACCACCGATGTGGTAACCCTAATTTAAGCTGAACATGCATCTTCCCACAATCAATGTTTTAACTCATAATGTGCACCCATCAAAGCTGAGTGTACCGCTGAGTGTGATGAATCTTCTTTTAGTCACCACAGCAGATGTGATCTTTCAGAGTTGACTATATTGAAATTCTATACCGCACAACCGACTTGAGTGGTGCCAAGAAAAAACATTCAGTTACTTTACTGAATTTTTGGCTTAAATACCAACCTTTGTGAATACCAACCCAGATTAATCCCAAGGCTTTCGTCTCATCATCGAGGTCTTTAACCTGTTTGGGTAGGTTTAGCCCAAATAGGTAGTTAGGCGATTGCACGTTGCTTGATTTACACAGCCCAACAAATTTAGGATTGAGGGTGGGCCTAATGGCATTTTTCCGATAACAATTAATTTCGAAGTACATGTTGCAAAGCAAAGCAAGCGCATCTTGTCACAGAGAGAGTGGTGAATCTCTGGAACTCTCTGCCACAGAAGGTAGTTGAGTCCAGTTCATTGGCTATATTTAAAAGGGAGTTAGATGTGGCCCTTGTGGCTAAAGGGATCAGGGGGTATGGAGAGAAGGCAGGTACAGGACACTGAGTTGGATGATCAGCCATGATCGTATTGAATGGGCCGAATGGCCTACTATTGCACCTATTTTCTATGTTCTATGTCTATCTTGTTGGTTATCTGATAAAGAAACTTTATCCACAGTCCTTGCAAAGGCTGTGATACCTGAGGCCAGCAGGCCCAGGATTTTTTGGAGTTTTACCTCCTGGTTTCTGTTGGTTCCACCCAGATGGTTCCATATCGAGCTGTTAACAGCTGGTACATTTTAAGACAGACAATTGATGGGGTTAATATTGGCCGCAAGCTCTTCTTCAAGCCGCTCCCCAATTTGTGGTGGCATCGCAAATTTTGATGCTATGGCTGGTATCTCCGTTTCTTGCCCATGCATCATAGTATGTTCACTGGATATACTGGTGAAAACCGAGCCAGCCCACAACTGACTATGGATGCTCCCCTCCTCAGAGAGGGAGACTAGCAGCCCTGTACCAGGTGCTGCCACGGGCTCACTCAGAGGCCCGCGTTGATACAACTCCGATTGAAGGAGTGTGTCATGGTGGAGCATCCTCTCCATGAGGTGCTCCATCCGGGCTAGGCGTCCGCCGACGCTACCCATAGTGGGAGTTGCACCCTCCTGGCCTGACTCATCTGAGTCTATAGGCCTTGCAGACTTCTGCTTGGCTTTCCCCACCATTGGTCAGAGTCACCAAGTCTGCAAGTCAAAGTAGCCTTTATTGTCATTCAGACCTTGCGGGTCTGAACAAAATGTTGTTGCCTTGCAGTCCTACATATAGTACAAAATGACAAAAAACACACAATAAACACAAATTAACATCCACCACAGTGAGTTCACCAGGCACCTCCTCACTGTGATGGAAGGCAAAAGTCTTAAGTCTTTGTCTCTTCCCTTCTTATTCTCCCTCTGCGCCGAGGCGATCCAGGCTTCAGATGTTGTGACCCCCGCCGGGCGATGGTAAGTAATGTCAGTCCCGCGGCTGAATCTGAGCTCCGCGAAAGGGCCGGTATTAGCGTCAGCGACTGGGGTGGTGAAGTTGGCGGTCCCTCACTACCCATGGCCCCACGGTCTTCAGTAGCGGGTCTCGCTCCGGTTCCCCTAGTCTTCATTTTGGCCATTTTATTTCGTTCAGGAACTTGTAGCGATTCTGCAAACAAGTTTGAACGACAAACAACGACCTCAGAATAAGCTTTCGAACTTACCTGCGGGTCTTTTAACTTACCGGTGGCAGAAGCAACGCGCCTGTCAACCAGTCGTTGCGCCATGGGTGGACGTAATGACGCGCATGCGGGTTGACGACCTTCTTCACGTAGTCACTCACGTGACTCCGAAGTGAAATAGCATTACTATTGAAGAATCCCCCACTATTAGTACACTGTGGTGAGACTGAACTAGACTAGTCACATAAATACCATGGCTACAAGACCAGGTCAGAGGCTGCTCTGCCTGACTCATCCCCAACACCTTCTACAAGACATAGATCACCAGTGTGATAGAATATTCTCCATTTGCCCGATGAATGCAGCATGGATGACCCTCAGGAAACTAGGCACCATGAGGGACATCAGCGTACAGGATGGAGGTGGAGCTGCTCACAGGATGGTGCAGATCCCACAACCTCACTCTTAATGTGGAAAAAACTAAGGAGATGGTGATCGACTTCAGGAGGGCGGGAAAACAACATCACACTCCGCTGTATATTGATGGAGCTGCTGTGGAGAGGGTCAGCAGTGTGAAGTTCCTAGGACTCCACCTGGCGGATGACCTGACCTCTATGACCAACACCACAGCAGTGGTCAAAAGAGCCCAGCAGCATCTCCACCCTCTCCGGAGACTAAGGAAAGCAGGTCTCCCTACTGCTCATCTAAGAACCTTCTACAGGGGCACAATTGAAAGCATAATAACCTACGGCATCACTTCCTGGTTCGGGAGCTGCAAGGCTTACGAACAATATCAACTCAACAGGATAGTGAAGACCGCCAGCAGGATCATTGGTGCTCCACTCCCCTTCCTGTTGGAGATCTACAAGAAGCGGAGCATCAGTAGAGCCATCTCCATCATCAAGGACCCCTACCACCCATCACATCACATCTTCTCCATTCTGCCATCTGGGAAGAGGTACAGGAGCATCAGCTGCAAAACTAGCAGGATGCTCCACAGCTTCTTCCCACAGGAAATAAGACTGATTAACGGACTTTGTCCCCTCCCAAAATATTGTTCACCAACACATTCAACCTCGTCCATACTTTGATAGTCAGGCACCTGTCAAAGCAAAGCCACTGTCGGTCGGAATGTCTGTTTTTATTCTATTGTAAATTTTAGGCCTACTTTCTGTTTTTAGACATGGTCATTTAAATTTGTTTTTAAAGCTCTATGTATTTATCCTTTTTTTTTACTACACTGAATGGAAGCTGATCGAGCAATGTTTTTTCGTTTCCTCTGTGTATGCGAGTACTCAGTGAAAATGATATTAAAGAAATACTGAATACTGGATACAAAGAAAGCTGCTGAGGTTAAGACCTTTCAATTTCCCAAAACGTTCAATCCAACCAGCGACTGTAGTGTGTGGCATCTACAAAGTGCACTGCAGTTACTCTCTCTTAAACCTTCCTCCTGTACCAATGAGAATGATTGAGAGTAGAGTCTGAAGAAGGGCCTTGACACAAAACATCATCCATTTCTCCCCAGAGATGCTGAGTTACTCCAGCATGTTGTGTCTATCTTTCGTGAAAACCAGCACCTGCAGTTCCTTCTTACACAGGATTGGGGAGTAAGTGCAAGAGAAGATGAATGTCCTATGGGGTTTCCGCCATGCTGAGCAATATCCTGACTTGGAAATATATCGCCAGTCCTTCAAGATTGCTAGGTATAAATCCTTGAACTGCATAATTGCACAGTGAGTAGATCTTCACCAGTACCACTGCCACAGTTGAGGAAGGAGCCTTCCCAATACATTATCAGGGATATATAGGGAGTGTCCATGTCTATTGTATGGCTAACATTCTATACATAGATAAATTATTTTGTTAGATATCTCAGAAGCATTGTTAATTAATCTACTTCAGGTAACATATACAATGTAAAATATACTATGAAGATGGCCTTGTGTTTCATCTCAGAGAGCACATTTTCTTTGTCAACATAAATGCTTTAACCCACAGAAAGATTATTTACCACGTTGTAATTTGAAACAAAGACCTGCATCAGAAGTAAACCTTCCTTTAATCCATTTAAATCTGGTTACTACTATTTTCAGAGCAAAGCACAGAAAGATAGCGATGCTCAAACCCTTTAGATTAACAATGTTGCAGTACGCAGCATACGTGCAGAAACATCCTATTCCTCAATGCATCTCCTAATCAGAAGTTTCAGATATCGCCTTAGCAATTAGAGTCACTGAGTCATAGAGTCTAAAGGGCCTGTCCCACTGCTGGCGACTGTTACAGTTGTAGCCAGTTGCCGACAAAAGTGTGGACTGCACTGCCCCTTTACGACAATGTCTACGACAAACTACGACAACCTATCACCTAGTTGGCGTCAAGCTACGGCAAGCTACGGACAATCGACGACCCATTAGGACGTCCACCTATGACTGCACAGGTGACAACCTACGACCACTGTTTGTCATCTATATCAATAATTTGGATGAGAACATACAGGGCAAGATTAGGAAGTTTGCTGATGATACAATGGTGGGTGGTTTTTACAGATAGCAGGTTACGCCTCAATGACCTTCTCTGGCCACAGATTCCATCAACATACCACACTCTATGAAAAAGTTGCTCCTCAGATTATTTTTCAATCTTCCCCCTCTTACCTTCTATCTATGTCCTCTGGTTTTTGATTCCACTACTCTGGGTAAACATCTGTGTGCATCTCTGCCGCAGTGGTAGAGTTGCTGCCTTACGGCACCAGAGACCTGGGTTTGATCCCAACTACAGGTGCTGTCTGTATGGAGATTGTACGTTCTCCCCAGTGACCTGTGTGTGGTTTCTCCGGGAGCTCCAGTTTCCTCCCACACTCCAAAGATGTACAGGTTTGTAGGCAATTTGGCTTGGTAAAATAGTAAAATACTAAATTGTCCTTAGTGTGTGTAGGATAGAGTTAAGGGCCTGTCCCACTTAAGGGCTTGACCCACTTAGGCGACTTTTTAGGCAAGTGCAGGAGGCTCTACGCTCGCCACGAGATCGCCACATGACCGGCACATGTTCGCTGGTGGTCTCTGGTGAGTCTCCTTCATGGATCTGCAGCCTCAGTATGGTCGCTGCAAATTTTTCAACATTGGTCGCCATGGAGAAAATCAATACTTTTGTAGTCGTAGGTGCAGTTGTAGTGGGGTCGTCATGTAGGTAGTCGAGGTAGCTGTAGGTAGTTTTAGTTTATCGTCTTTGCTGACCGGGCGTTTTCATTGGTTCATTGGGGGAAAAATAACGTAAGCACGAGTGTTAAGAACCGAGGAAAACCGACCAGCAATGTTAAATGTCCGCCAAACTTGACTGTCTATCTCTGGCTTATTAAAAGTTGTCTGGCTTATTAAAAGTTGTCTCCACTCCTTCTACCCCCTTCTCTACTCCCTCTCCCCTCTTTTAAAGGATGTACCGTACACTGTGCTAGCCTTCTTAACCTTCCTGTTGATTGCACGCGGTGTGTGCCTGTATCACCTTGGCTTTGCACTATGTGAATTTCAGTCAGCGCTCCATAGTGTGTGTGTGTGTGTGTGTGTGTGTGTGTGTGTGTGTGTGTGTGTGTGTGTGTGTGTGTGTGTGTGTGTGTGTGTGTGTGTGTGTGTGTGTGTGTGTGTGTGTGTGTGTGTGTGTGTGTGTGTGTGTGTGTGTGTGTGTGTGTGTGTGTGTGTGTGACTTCCCGGTTTTTAAGGCGAGTGTCTGCTGCAAAATCGCCTAAGTGGGACAGGCCCTTTAGTGTGCAGAGATCGCTGGTTGTTGCAGACTCAGTGGGCACTAGAGCCTGTTTCTACACTGTATCTATAAACTAAACTAAATTAAAATAAATCTACCTAATCTATATCCCTTATTATCTTATACATCTTTAAAAGATCACCTCTCATCCCCCTACCCTCCAAGGAATATAGTCCTAGCCTGCCCAACTTCTCCCTATGGCTCAGGCCCACCTGGCAATCTATATTACTAAAAGTAAGGTCTTGACCGCTTTTGACTCACTGTAATGTGATTTCCGAGAGAATGCAGCCACTTACGGCCGTCATTTTTGGCCACCTCGCTCAGAGCCCCCCTCCGCCGGACTGGACTGGAGGATTTTTCCCATCGATGAAAAATCAGAGAGATATTAATGTTTTTTTTTAATTCGCCATTCTAGCTGCTGCCCCTGCTGGTGGGAGGGGGGGAGGGACTATAAAACCCGGAAGCGAGAGGGTCACATCTTTCTGAGCTCTGAATAACACTGAACCCATGTCTACTCAACTGTGAGTGCCCTGAATGCGGTTTGAAAGGAAAAAGGCACTGCAAAGGGTTGTTTGGGGGGTTTGGGTTGAAGTAAAAAGGCACTGCAAAGGGTTGTTTGGGGGTTTTGGGTTGAACTAAAAAGGCACTGCAATGGGTTGTTTAGGGGGTTTTAGGTTGAAGTGAAAAGGCACTGCAAATGGTTGTTTGGGGGTTTTGGGTTGAAGTGAAAAGGCACTGCAAATGGTTGTTTGGGGGTTTTGGGTTGAAGTGAAAGGCACTGCAAATGGGTGTTTTGGGTTGAAGTAAAAGGTACTGCAAATGGGTGTTTGTCTAAACTTGACAACTTCCTGTTTGCACTATATTGATTTTAGATAAAACGCTACCACTTACGGCTGTGATTTTTGGCCATCTTACTCTGTCCCCCTCCACCCATCAGGTGCAGAAGATTCTTCCCATCAATGAAAAATAAAAGTGTTATTAGTGTTTAAAAAATGTTGAGAATCTCTCTCCTGCCAATCACGCCATGAAGGCCACAACTTTTCCAGTGGGAGAGGGAGGGATTATAAAACCCGGAAGTGTGGGTGTGGCTCAGTCTCTGCATGATGTGGGAGGGCGAGGTCACGACTCTGTCTGAGCTGTGAATCAACTGAACACACTGAATGTCTACTGAACTGTTAGTGTGGTGTTTTGTGTGGTTTTATGGTGATTTTATGGTGCTTTAACCCTGCATGAAATGGTATGAAACTGCATTTGAATGTGGTGTCATTGCACCCTCCTTGAAATGGTATGAAACTGCACTTGTATTTGGTGGCCTTGCACCCTGCTTGAAGTGGTATGAAACTGCACTTGAATTTGGTGGCCTTGCATCCTGCTTGAAGTGGTTAGAAACTGCACTTGAATTTGGTGGCCTTGCACCCTGCTTGAAGTGGTAGGAAAATGGATTTGAATTTGGTGGCCTTGCACCCTGCTTGAAATGGAATTTCAAGGAATAGCCGTGAGTCAACTGCCAGCCCATCAGCCGTGAGTGAGCTGCCAGCACATCAGACTTGAGGGACAGAGCTGCCACCCCAAGAATCCCTTTGGCCCACAATGTCCATACTAGCCCTCTGGGTAGTCCCTGCAGCCAACAACACCCATACCTGCGCTCCAGAAACCCCCACCCCCAATTGCAGGTTGAGAAAAATATGCCTCTGGCTGACATATGGTAGACTGGAAAGAGACATTGTCAGTAAACTCAAACAGCTGAAACATAAAGGAAACTCAATCAATTCTGGTTCTTGTACTCCATTAAATGCTCTGACATACTTGTGCTGCACCTTCTTGCTGCTAATGGAGCAAACAAATAACAGTTCCAGCACCTTGCCTGAGGAACCAGCTTTTACTGGCATTGCGACTGCTGAATGTAAAGTGTCCATACACTGAAGCTAGTGACAAGCTCCATATTTGTCTGTCTAATTGCTACCATTAGGTTTTGACAATTCCTGAGACTGTCAGACTATCAATTCATGCATGGATTATTAATGCTGAATAAAACTTTGGAACAATTTACAATTTTATCAAGCTAATTAGCCTACAAACCTGTATGTCTTTGGAGTGTGGGAGTGCAGTACAGCACCCATTGTCAAGATTTAACCCGGGTCTCTGGTGCTGTAAGGCTGCAACTCTACCACTGCACCACCGTGCTGCTCTGTAATCTACATGAAACCAAGTACTTTTGTTAGCTATCTTTATTTTGTTTATCAGCTACCGCGAGCCAAAGATGTTGAAGAGGCAAAAAGCCCTGGAGTTTAATCTCACACTCCATCTTAGCCACATCTCAATGTAAGTTTTGTTGAAGCCATGTTGTGCATTACCAAATTGGACTTTGAAAAGGAGAGAAGAAGCAGAAATAAATCTGTCTTCCTTCCTTCCAATTGTGATAATAGATTTACTAATATTTTCAGAGCAGAGCATTGAGAGTTGGAATGCTTTTCTCCGAAAATATTAGTACCTGCAGGCAACCAGTGCAAGTGTCAATACCTTCACTTCATTGCATACCCCACCATTTCTGGTTAGCACACTTGAAATCACAGGAGATTTGCAAAGTTGATCTCATGATCTGCATCAAAATAACAAAGAACATGGATTTTCCACCAATCAGAACATTTATATATGAGCATATGTGATCGCCACACTTCATTCTCTGCTTAAAATGGCTCATCAAATGTAACCATTTGTAGTCATGTAATGCAATGTACAGTGAACTCAACGGCTCCCACCTGCAGCAAAATAACAAGCAACACTTACTGTGTATGAAATAATCTTGCCTGAGCCGATAGGTCAATAGAACCATATCAAAACCAAACACTGCTCCCTGTCTCTTCTCTTGATGCTGCAGAAAACACCAGGTCAATGTCAAGAAGCTGAATTAATTGCAAGTGCAGTATTGATGGACCAATGGGGAAGCAATGGAAAGTCAGTTTGCTCATTATAATGTCTCAGGCTTCAATCTGCACAACAGTCTGATTGCTCAAAGTACTGACCTGCCAGGACTGATGAGAGAAAGATGCAGGATGTGAACAGGCCCTTAGGCCATTGAGTCTGCACTGACAATCAACCACCCTTTGATAGTACTGCCACACTAATCCCAGATTTAATTCTCCCAACATTCTCATCAACTCAGTAGACACTACACTCACCTACACATTATGGGTAATTAACAATAGCCAATGGTGGCGCAGCGGTAGAGTTCTTGCCTTACAGTGCTTGCATCGCCGGAGTTCGATCCCGACAACGGGTGCTGTTTGTGTGGAGTTGTACGGTCTCCCCATGGGTGGGTTTTCTCTGAGATCTTCGGTTTCCTCCCACATTCCAAAGACGTACAGGTTTGTAGGTTGATTGGCTTGGTGTGTGTAAATTGTCCCTAGCGTGTGTAGGATAGTGTTAATGAGCGGGGGGTCGCTGGTCGGTGCGGACTCTGTGGACCAAAAGGCCTGTTTCCGCTCTGTATCTCTAAACTAAACTAAACTAAACAGTCTAAAGACGTACAGGTTTGCAGGTTAATTAGCTTCTGTAAAATTATAAATGGTCTCTTGTGCGTTGGATAGCGCTGGTGTGTGCAGGTGATGGCTGGTTGGCACAGACTCAGTGGGCCGAAAGGCCTGGTTCCACTGCATCTCTAAAGTAAGTCAACATTTTATAGGAAGTTGAGGTGGGAGGGAATTTGAGGAGCAAGGTGCAACTAGGAATGCTTTGGCATGGATCTATGCAACGTAAGGCTGCTACAACTGGTGATCAGGAGGGAGAGCGAGGCCTGCAGTTGAAAAGACTGGGAGGGGCAGCACAGTGGTGCTGTAATAAAGTTGCTGCCTCACAGCTCCAGGGATCGGGTTTGATCCTCACAACGGATGCTGTCTCTACGGAGTTTACACCTTCTCCCTGTGACTGCATGGGTTTTCTCCAGATGCTCTGGTTTCCTCCCACATCCCCAAAGGCATGCAGGTTTGTAGATTAATTGGCCTCTGTACAATGTCCCTAGTGAGTATGGATGATCGCTGGAGAGTGCGGACTTGATGGGCTGAAGGGCCTGTTTCCACACTGTATCTCATAGTCATAGAGTCATACAGTGTGGAAAATTGTCCACACCAACCAACATGTCCTATTAACGCCAAAGCCACCTGCCAGCATTTGGCCCATATCCCTCTAAACCTGCCCTATCCATGTACCTGTCTAAATGTTTCTTAAACGTTGCAATAGTCCCTGCCTCAACTACTTCCTCCGGCAGCTTGTTCCACACACCCAACACCCTTTGTGTGAAAAAGGATCTTTTTTCCTTTTGCTTTCCTTTCAAACTAGACAACATCTTTCCTGCCCAGAACTGAACACAATACTCTAAATGTAGCCTTATCAATGTCTTATATAATTGCAACATGACCTCCCAACTTCTATACTCAATACTCTGACTGATGAAAGCCAATGTTCCAAAAGCCTTTTTGACAACCCTATCTACCTGTGCCACCATTTTCAAGGAACTATATACCTGCACTCCTAAATCCCTCTGCTCAACAACACACCCCACAGGCCTACCATTCACCGTGTAGGTCCAGCCCATGTTGGACTTCCCCTAACGCAACACCTCACATTCCTTTATTAAATTCCATCAACCATTCCTCATCCTACCTGCCCAACTGATCAAGATTTTTGATATCCATCCATTTCTGCAATACCACCCAACTTTGTATTAACTGCAAACTTGCAGAAGTTCATGATAAAATAGGCCGAAGTCAGCATCGTTTTATGAAGGGAGATCTTGCCTGGCGAATCTGCTGGAATTCTTTGAGCAGGACAGACAGAGAATCAGTGGATGCTGTTTACCTAGATTTTCACAAAGCCTTTGAAAAGGTGCCGCACGTGAGGTTGCTAAAGAGGATGAGAGCCCATGGTATCAAAGGGCAGAGACTAGCATGGATAGCAGGTTGGCTGGATGGCAGAAGGCAAAGAGTGACAATATAGGGTTTTTTATGGTTGGCTGCCAGTGACTAGTGAAGTTACGCAGGGCTCGGTGCTGGGGCCGCTACTCTTCACGTTGTATATTAATGGTTTGGACGAGGGGATTGAAGGCTTTGTGGCCAAGTTTGCGGATGATAGAAGATAAAGATAGGTGAAAGGGCAGGTAGTGTGGAGAAAGCAGGGACTTTGCAGAAGGACTTGGACAGGTTGGGAGAGTGGGCAGAAAAGTGGCAGATGGAATATTGTGTAGCAAAGTGTGGAGTCATGTATTTTGGTATTAGGAATAAAGGCGTAGACTTTTTTCTAAATGGGGAGAAAATTCAGAAATCAGAGGTGCAAAGGGACTTGGGATGCTGGTGCAGGATTCACAAAAGGTTAATCTGCAAGTTAAATAAGTAGTAAGGAAGGCAGACTCAATGCTAGCATTTATTTCAAGAGGGCGAGAATACAAAATCAGATGTAATGTTGAGGCTCTATAAGGCGCTGGTCAGACCGCATTTGGAATATTGTGAGCAATTTTGGGCACCATATCTGAGGAAGGATGTGCTGGCTCTGGAGAGGATCCAGAGGAGGTTTACAAGAATGATCCCAGGAATGAGTGGGTTAACGTATGATGGGTGTTGGTCGGCACTGGGCCTGTACTGGCTGGAGTTTGGAAAGATGAGGACGAGGGGGTACCTCATTGAAACATACAGAATAGTGAACGGTCTGGAGAGAGTGGATGTGGAGAGGGTGTTGGGCCTCCCAGTGGGCTGAAGGGTCTGTTTCCACACTCTATCTCTAAACTAAACTCTAAACTTGAGCGATCCTAATTTATCTTTGGTTATGCTCTTGTTTTTAATATTGTATTGGTATAAATGGCTTTGGGATTTTCTTTAATCGGACTCGTCAAAGCCATTTCGTGAACCTTTTGGCCCCCCCTAATCCTCTGCTCCAGTTCTTTCTTCCTTTCTTTATATTCCTCGAAGGCCCTGTCTGATTCCAACCCTTAAATCTTGCGTGTGCATAGGTTTTCTTGCAAGAAGAAACATAAGTAGATAGAGTGGTAAAGAAGACTTAAGGTATGCTTGTTTTCATAGTTTGGGCATTAAATATAAGAATCAGAAAGTCATGATGCAGCTTTATAGGACTTTGTTTCAGCCACATTTGGAGTATTGCGTGCAGTTCTGGTTGCCCCATTACAGGAAGGATGTGGTGGCTTTGGAAAAGGTGCTGTGGAGGTTTACCAGATTGATACAATACAATACAATACAATACAATACCGTTTATTGTCATTTGAACCTCAAATGAAGTTCAAACGAAATTTGGTTTATCTCCTTCACTCCATAGATGCTGCTGCATCCACTGAGTTTCTCCAGCATTTTTGTGTACCTTCGATTTTCCAGCATCTGCAGTTCCTTCTTAAAAGACTCTCGATAGATATTTGGCAACATACCAAATCTCCACAATCTTTAGTTTACTTTGGTATAGCTTACAGATACAGCACAGAAACAGGCCCTTCAGCCCACTAAATCCGCACCGACCAGTGATTCCCTGCACATTAACACTTTTCTACTCACTCTAGGGATAATTTACGTTATACCAAGCTAATCAACCTACAAACCTGTATGACTTTGGAGTGTGGGAGGAAACCGAACATCTTGGAGAAAACCCAAGCAGGTCACGGGGAGAACGTAGAGACTCCATAAAGACAGCACCCGTAGTCAGGATTGAACCCAGGTCTCTGGCGCTGTAAACCGGTAACTCTAACACTACGCCACCGTGTCACCCTAAAAGGCCATAGAGGCGTAAAATAATTTCTAAGGAAGTAGAGGCATGATAAGCTTTCTTTGTGATTGTTGAATGTTCTGCACCCACCCCCAGCACAGTGAACATCCCATTTCTACCGCTATTCCGCCCTTATTATCCCAACCCCCCCCCTTCCCCCCCCCCCCATTCACTTATATCCCTCGTTCTTGCTTTACATTTCACACCTCTATGCTCCTTATCTGATACATTTTGTCTCCTTTTTATTTCTAGCCTTTGTCACTTCTCATCCCATCTGCTGATCAGCCTATCCATTCCCTCCAGAGATGCTGCCTGACCGCTGAGAAACGGCAGCACATTATGTTGTCCTGTTGTCTTAGTGTTGCAATTTGTAGATTTGTTCTAACCCATCCACAGAAGTACACATGCTCCATTGTGGAAAGATACAATGCAGTTTTAATGAAAAGATTAATTGCGACATTGTTAACCCCAGCATACTTGATTTCTTTAGATTTCTTCACTGGAGGCAATGTTCAATGACACCCAGAATGATTCCATCTGCAGATCACTCCCAATGTAAGAAGAGGTCTCGGAACCAAAGGTCATCCATCCAGCAATAAAATGAGGAACTATTTCATTTCTCAAAGGATTGTGAACCTTTGGAATTCACTTCCAGAGTGGGCTGTGGGTGCAGTCATTGAGTATATTCAAGATACTGAGAGGTTGTTACATACAAAGGAAATTCACATGTTCATATGTGATAGGAGCAGAATTAGGACATTTGGCCCATCAAGTCTACTCCGCCACTCAGCCATGGTTGATCTAACTCTCCCTCTCAACCCCATTCTCCTGCCTTCTCCCCATAACCCAAGACACCCGTACTAATCAAAAATCTATCTATCTCTGCCTTAAGAAAAAAGCTAATTAAGCATACTTTATGGCAGTGTTGGAAGTTGGAGCTAAAGTAAAAGACAAGCTGTGATCTTATTAAATATCATGGATGAACACTAAATGTCAAAGATGGTACTTCTGCTCCTAATCTCAAGTTTGGTGTTCAAAATGTATTGGTTGAAATAAATGTCATGCATGTGGCGAAATCTTATGAGTAGTGCAGGATCACAGATAGTAACTGCTTGTTCTCGACATAAAACAGAGCAATTAAACCCTCAAATGAAGAAAGCAAGAATGTAAATACTGAGTGAAATAGCATTTAAACAGTTCTTTGATGGATTTTAATGGTGTAACTCAAATATTAAAGTACACAAACTGGAACACTGTTAGAATTAGATGCACAACTAGTTACCTCCCTCAACAAATACCAACCTCAATAAGTAAACGTTGCCAAGGCACTAAAGATAACTATTAACAAATAACGCCATGGGTAAATGTACAATGTTATTCAGCTGTGATTAAGCACATTAAGCAAAATATTTCTGTTTTTCTGATACATTGGCAGAATTCTACATTTTCAACAAAATCTCTCCGCATTCTGGCCAGCATCGAAAACCCCAGCCAAACAAGTTACAGAACTTTGCTAAACTTATTAGCTATTCCAACTATAAAAGTCTTTGACAACCGCCTAGCGTACAAACTCCAGACATACAGCACCCGCAGTTAGGATCAGACCCGGGTCTCTGGCGCTGTGAGACAGCAACTCTACCACTGTGCCATCGTGTCACCCTTGTGTTTGATGAAATAGTTGCCAAGACTATGTTTGGTCTCATGTTTGGAAGCCACATCAGGAACATCGGATGCAGTAGATGCGGTTAGGAAGGGCCTGGATTAGGGTTGCATTAGGGTTGCCAACTTTCTCACTCCCAAATAAGGGACAAAAGGTCAAAAGAAGGGACAAATTCCCAACGGCATAAAGTACAGAAGGCCTTCATCGAGTCACCGCTGACGGGCGTAGCCCATGTCCTTTTTGCTTCCCATTGCTTGCTACAGCTGCACAGTCTTTTCATTTTTGCAGGTTTGTCCATATTCGCACATGCCAAACCGACCGAGCAACACCAGACGTTACGTGAGAAGGAGGGGTGGTGGTGTCGGCGGTAAGCGAAGGTCCGAAAGACAGACCGACCGACGGGGCCACGGGCGAGGCGCTGCTGCTGCACTCCATCCGCTGCACTACGTCGGGACGGGAGAGACGGGGCAGGACGCGGCACTCCAACCCAACAGTTTCCTCGACCCTGAGTAGTAGCAGTCAAATACGGGACAAGGGCGGTCCCGTATGGGACAAACCAATTTAGCCCAACATACGCATGTCCCGGTTAATACGGGACAGTTGGCAACCCTAGTTTGCATCCCTGGATGGATGTGAGGAACAGGGTAGGTGTTATATCTCCTGTGGTTGCAGGGGAAAGTATCTGGGGAGGCAGCAGTTTGGGTGGGAAGGAGCTGCAGTGGGAAAACAGAGTTCCACCAATCCTCGCCTTTTACCCCACTAGCCTCCCATCCAACAAATCATTCTTTGACATTTTTGCTGTCTCTAACATGATCCTACCACCAGTCACACGTTCTCATCCCCACTCCTTTCTGACTTTTGCAGAGACTCCCTCTCTCACTTACTCCTTGGTTCACTCATTCCGTCCCATGCAAATCACCTGCTACCTGGGTACTTCCCCTTGGAACCGGAAGAGGTGTAACACCTGACCTTGTGCCTCCTCCCTCACATCCATCTGGGGACCCCAGCAGTCCTTTCAGGTGAGACAATGTGATCAGCCATGATCACATTGAATGGCAGTGCTGGCTCGAAGAGCCGAATGGCCTACTCCTGCACCTATTGTCTATTGTCTATAGTTTCACATGCCCTTCCTGAAATCTCGCCTGGTGCTCTCGATACAGCCTCCTTTACATCAAGCATAGATTCAATGACCATTTGGCTGATACTTGCTCTCAGTTCACAAATCCCTACTGTATCTCACATTTTAACTCCTCTTCCAGTTTGCGTACTGACTGTTCTGACCTGGGCCACAGTGAGGCCAAACTGGAGGAATTGTGCTTCATATTCTGCTTGGGTAGCTTACATCCCAACAGTAAGGACATTGAATTCTACAATTTTAGGTAACTAACAAATACCACCCCACCACCCCCTTTCCATCCATCTTTTTTTCCTCCCCCCCCCCCCCCCCCCCTCTTCCCTGTGTCCTACCTGGACTTGCATCTATTTTCCCTCGGTCTCTCTCAGGCATCTACATTCCCTCATCTAGCTTCACAATTCACAACTCTTCTATCTTTAGAAGTGTCTTGTCTTTTCATCCCTGGCCTTTGACCAACCATCTGGCTATAAAACAAACTCGGTGTACCCACATCTGCCAATCACTTGCTAGGCTTTGCCATGCCTCTGCTCCTTTCCAAAACAAGACATTAGTACATGAACATAATTGGGAATAAAACAAGTTGATGGTAGTGTGGTAGAGGTGGACCATCATGGTCCATTGTTGAAGTAGGATTAGGACTAATTTATATTGCACTATTTTATAGGCTAAGCCAATGAAGCAGATCTGAAGTGTGGACACTCTTACAGCTGAGTCTGGGTGATACTATGGTATAACAGGTAGCCCTTCTACCTCACTACTCCAGTAGTTTGCATTTGATCCTGACTGTTGCTATTGTTTGTGTACAGTTTACACACACTGCAAATGGCTGCTCTGTATACTTCCCACATCCCGCGGTTATGCTGGTTCATTGATGACCGTAAATTACCATTAACGTAGTTTAGTTTAGTTTAGAGATACAGTGAGCAAACAGGCCATTCGGCCCACCGAGTCCGTACCGACCAGCGATCCCCGCACACTAATGCTATCCTACACACTAGGGACAATTTACATTTATACCAAGTCAATCAACCTCCAAACCTGTACGTCTTTGGAGTGTGGGAGGAAACCGAAGGTCTTGGAGAATACCTATGCAGGTCACAGGGAGAACGTACAGACTCCGTACAGACAGCACCTGTAGTCAGGATGGAACCCGGGTCTCTGGTGTTGTAACTTTACCGCTGTTGCACCGTGACACCCTAGATGTGCAGAGGAGACTCAGGGGCAACTTGATGAGTAGGTAAAAGAAAATAAATAACAGGAAAATAAGGGGGAAATATTAGAGGGCATAGCTTTATGGAGAGAGGGGCAAAGTTTAAAGAAGATGTGCTGGGTCACTATTTTTACACAGAAGCTGGTGAGTGCATAGAATGCACTGCTGGGGTTTGTGGTTCAGGCAGATTGCATAGTGGTGTTTAAGAGGAGGCTTTTCGATAGGCATATGGACATGTGGAGGATGGGGAATATGGATTATGTGCAGCGAGATAAGAGATTGTCTTGGCATCATGTTCGGCACAGACATTGTGGGCTGAAGGGCCTGTTCTGGAGCGTACTGTTCTATATTCTATGAAATGGGATAGTTTTGAGAACTACTATAG
Source organism: Leucoraja erinaceus (assembly GCF_028641065.1). Lineage (NCBI taxonomy): Eukaryota > Metazoa > Chordata > Chondrichthyes > Rajiformes > Rajidae > Leucoraja > Leucoraja erinaceus. The sequence continues at coordinate 503,342 of NC_073391.1, forward strand.
AGTTGATAATCTGAATGGTCTCCCTCCATGTTGTAACAGGAATATAGAAAACACAGTGGTTTTCTGCAGTGGTTTTCTAATCAAACCTGATTAAAGACATGTAATGCTTTTTTCAGTCATTAGTGGAAGGGTTAACATGTGGAGAACATGCTAACTGGGGAGAATCCACCTGCTCAGGACTGATGCAGCACCTTCACAAAGGTGGGGGGCCTGAGAAAGGTTGTTGGGCAAATGAATTAGGACAATGAGTTATGAACCTGGAAGTGACTTCCCCTCCTTGCACAAGATCTTGATCCAGCTGGTTCGAGGGTTTCCAATTAGGTAGATAGTACTTCAAGACAGTTCTCTAGTTGTGGTTCAGTTGCCTGATAACAGCTGGGAAGAAACTGAACTTAGTCTGAGGAAGAGTCTCGACCCGAAATGTCACCCATTCTTTCTCTCCAGTGATGCTGCCGGTCCCACTGAGTTACTCCAGCTTTTTGAGTCTATCTTGGGAAGAAACTATCCGTGAAACTGGAGGTGTGCGTTTTCACACTTCTGTACCTTTTACTTGATGGGAGAGGGGAGAAGAGGGAGTGGCCGGGGTGCGACTCGTCCTTGATTATGCAGCTGGCCTTCATCAATTCAAGTAGCTTCATCAATTCAATTGGCTTCTACCAGTCAATGTCAAAAGAGCAATAGTCATAGTTATACAGCATAGAACTGGTCTATCCCACTAAATCCACGCTGACCTTTTTCCCCAGCTACACGAAACCCATTTACTTGCATTATCCTTGCATACTTAAGCACTTTTCAAAATGCCACTTAAATATGTAGGAAGGAACTGCAGATGCTGGTTTACATTGAAGATAAAGACACAAAATGCTGGAGTAACTCAACGGGTCAGAGGCATCTCTGGAGAAAAGAAAGAGGTGTCGTTTTGGGTCGAGACCATTCTTCAGACGCTATGTTCTTAAATATAGTAGTTGAATCCAATTCCATCACGTCCTCTGGCAAAGCATTGAATATATCATAGGTTCATAAGTTATAGGAGCACAATTAGGCCATTTGGCCCATCAAGTCTACTTTACTATTCAAACATGGCTGATCCATCTTTCTCTCTTAACCCCATTCTCTTATTTTGTCCCCTTAATGCCTGACACCTGTATTAATCAAGAATCTATCTATCTCTGCATTAAAAAAAGTACATTGATGGCCTCCACAGCCTTCTGCAACAATGAATTTCTCAGATTCACCACCTTCTGACTAAAGAAATTCCTCCTCAACTACTTTCTAAAGGTATGTCCTTTTATTCTGAAGCCATGACCTCTAGTCCTAGACTCTCCCATCAGTGGAAACATCCTCTCCACATCCACTCTATCCAAGCCTTTCACTATTTGGTAACTTACAATGAGGTTCCTCTCATCCTTCTAAACTCCAGCGAATATTGGCTCAGTGCCGTTGAATGCTCATCATAAGTTAACCTAATCATTCCTGGGATCTTTCTCGTAAAAGTCATCTGGACCCTCTCCAACGCCAGCACATTCTTCCTCAGATTATAGGACCAGAACTGCTCACAATACTCCAAATGCAGTCTGACTAGTGACTTATGGAGCCTCAGCATTATATCCCTGTTTTTGTTTTCTAGTCCTTTCGAAATAAATATCAGCATTGCATTTGCCTTCCTAACTACCGATTCGATTTGCAAATTACCGTTTTGGGAATCCTGCACCAGCACTCCCAAATCCCTTTGCTGCTCTGATTTCTGAATTATTTCACCATATAGAAAATAGTTTACACCTTTATTCCTACTAGCAAAATACATGACTCCACACTTAACGACGTGAGTTCCATCTTCCACTTCTCTGCCCACTCTCCCAACATGTCCACTTCCTTTCGCAGACTCCCTGCTTTCTCTACACTACCTGCCCCTCCACCTTTCTTCATATAATCTGCAAACTTGGCCACAAAGCCTTAAATCCCTCGTCCAAATCATTAATATACAACGTGAAGAGTAGCGGCCCCAGCACCGACCCCTGTGAACACTGTTGGCCACTGGCAGCCAACCAAAAAAATCTCCCTTTATTGCCACTCTTTGCCTTCTGCCATCCAGCCAACCTGCCATCCATGCTAGTATCTGCCCTTTGATACTATGGGCTTCTTTAGCAGCCTCATGTGCGGCACCTTATCAAAGGCCTTCTGAAAATCCAGGTAAACCACATCCACTGACGCATCCACTGAATCTGAAGAAGGGTTTCAGCCCAAAATCTTGCCTATTTCCTTCGCTCCATAGATGCTGCCTCACCCGCTGAGTTTCTCCAGCAATGTTGTCTACCTCCACTGACACTCCTTTGTCTATTCTGCTATTTACTTCCTCAGGCAAGTAAATTTGTCAGGCAAGATCTCCCCTTCACAAAGCTATGCAGACCGGCTTATTTTATCATGTTCTTCCAAGTACTCCGTAACCTCATCCTTTATAATGAACTTGAAAATCTTACCAACCCCTGAAGTCAGGCTAACCGGCCTATAGTTCCCACTCTTTTGCTTTGCTCCCTTCTGGTAATATTGGCAATTTTCCAATCATCTGGAACTACTCCTGACTAATGATTCTTTAAATATCACTGCCGATGCCTCCACAATCTCTAAAGCCACCTCTTTCAGAACCCTAGGGTGCAGTCCATCTGGTCCAGGTGACTTATCCACCTTCAGCCCTTTCAGCTTCCCAACCACCTTCTCTCTAGTAATAGCCACTCCACTAACTTCCAATCCCCGACTCTCTTGAATTTCAAGCACGTTGCTGGTGTCTTCCACTGTGAAGACTGATGCAAAAAACATACTCAATAAGTCTGCCATTTCTTAATTCCTCATTATCATTTCTCCAGCAACGCCAGGCACGTTCCAACCACCCTCTGTGTAAAATACCTACCCCCAGATACCCTTTTGAAACTCCTTGCTTGCTCTTACATTAAACCTATGCCCTTGTTTTTGATATCCTACATGGAAAATAATTTTCTGATTATTTATTTTATTTTTGTTTCTCATAACCTTCTATTCCCCTATTGGGTCATAGTCATAGAATCATACGGTGTGGAAACAGGCCCTTCAGCCCATTTGCCCATGCCAAGCAACATGCCGCATCTACACTAGTCCCACCTGCCTGTGTTCGGCCCATACCCCACTAAACCTACTTGTCCATGTACATGTCCAAATGTTTTTTAAACATTGTGATAATACTCGCCTCAACTACCTCTTCCAGCAGCTCGTTTCATATTGTTCCATATACCTGACACCTTTTGTATAAAAACCCTCAGGTTTCTATTAAATGTTTTGTAAAGTAGTAACGTAATATCTCAACTCTTATATCAAATGTCCTACCCTATCTACCTGTGTTGCTACTTTCGTAAACTTATGGATTGGATCCCCGGCATTGAACCCTGAGGCACACCACTAGTCACAGGGGCCCCTAAGTCTCTTGTCAGGATTGGTGCCCTACCAGCTACTCTACTATATATACCCTACCTCTATCTGACTTATTAAAATGTATTTTAAAATGGGATATTAGTTATACTGATTGTATTGTGAAGGGTGATTATAGGGTGATGGGTTAACTATATGACTAAGAGATACTGTAAAGTACAGGAGGTTTCTTCTTTTTTTTTCCTCTCTTTTTTTGTATGGCTTTGCAAATATTTGATTAGTGTATAAATGTAAATAATTTGGTGTACATATGGAAATAGGTGTTTATAGCTGCTAAATTTGTACAAGATAATTATAAGCAGTGGGAATTATTAAGCTTTGGCTTCTTCCTGCTCCTTTTCGGACACATACGATTCATTTATTTATAATTATTGTTTATGACACTTTATAAATATTCTTGTTTTGTCTTTTTTGTTTTTTTATATGCTGTTTCAGACTTGCTTTTTATGTTTTAGTCTGTTCGAAATCAAAGATGTATTATTATTATTATTATGTATCCCCCACACATTTGATGGGATCAAATTCCTTCTCCTAATATTCACCCAACTTTCCACCTCACTGTTAGCTTCCTTGCTGACTTTAACAACACCAATGTCTGTGTCATTTGGAGATAAAGGTAACGTTGATTCCATTTTAAATATATTCATAGTAATGTAGGCAATCCCAACCTCTGATTTTCTCTTGACACCTTCTCCTCATGGAATATATGCAGCCCAGTCAAATCCACAATAAACTGGGAATTACCAGTTTAGTTTGTCAGTATTGGTGAAATGTAATCCAGTTATATATGTCAAATAACATTCAAACAATGAAACTCCATGTAAGACAATTCCATAACTTACACATTTGTGGTTTATTCTTGTGTTCAATTTTTAATATTAATACAAATTAGTCCATCAATATATTATAATCTAGACATATAGAAGCAAGGAACTGCAGATGCTGGTTTACAAAAGAAGATACAAGTGCTGGAGTAACTCAGTCAATTAGAAGCAGCTCTGGAGAACATAGATAGGTGATGTTTAGGGTCGGGACCTTTCTTCAGACTGAATGAGGGGAGGGGTTGCAATCAGTAAGGACTGCACAGTAGAGTTGCTGCCTCACAGCGCCAAAGACCCGGGCTTGATCCTGACTACGGATGCTGTCTGTACGGAGTTTGTACATTCTCCCCGTGACCGTGTGAGTTTTCTCAAGATGCTCCGGTTTCCTCCAAAGACGTACAAGTTTGTAGGTAAAGGGCCTGTCCCACTTTCACGACCTAATTCACGACCTTTGCCGAGTTTGCCCTTGACCGATACTCGCAGCATCGTCGGCACAAGGTCGTAGGAGGTCGTAGGTAGGTCGTAGCTGGCCGTTGTAGATTAGAGGCTCATGTTATGAGTCATGCTTTGTAGTTTGGAGTACACTATGAAGTGAGAGCTTGTACTTGTCTTGAATAAACAGTGTTTAACCTGACATGGCATGAGGTCTTTATTATCACAAGGGACATAAATAACATGGTGTCAGAAGTGGGATTCAAACCCACTCCTCCAATTGGAGACCAGTGCGCTCCATGAGTTGTTTTGCACTCCGGGCAGCCAGTTCACCAGTCAACAATTCAGAGAGTTTGTAAGACGATGGAATTTTCACCACATTACCAGCAGCCCACAGACTAACAGGCTGGCTAAACAGGCTGTGCAGACTCCAGACTCATGGAGCGCTCTCACAGGGCCAAATCTGGATTTGCTCAACTTGTGCAACATTTCCTGTGACCCTGCCTTGGGTTCACTGCTCAACGATTATTGTCAAGGCAGACCCATAACCCGTTGCCCATAGCGGAACAAACATTAGTCCCACATCTTTACACCTGAGGAGATTCAATCCAGGTTGCAACAGAAGCGTGACATTCAGAAAAATGGTTCGACAAGACGAGCAGGCCTCTGCCACCATTGACCAAAGGACAGGTGTTCCGCTTACAGACTGACAAAAGCCATGACTGTGTTGGGGTAATTTCTGGTCTTGCTTCAGAAGCACGCTCGTACATTGTTAGAGCCGATGGCGGCACCTACCGACGAAAGAGACAACAGCCCCTGCCTGTGAAGGAGCCAATCCCTGCCCCTTACTATCCTGACAATAAAAGTTCATTTCAATCTGCACCTGGTGACCCGCACATGATCTTGCCGACGCAACGATCCATGCCTGTGACAGCTCCTTTATCTGTCCCATCCTCGCCTGCACCACCGTCTCCTAATTCGTCCTCTGAGGCGTTGGTCCACTCCCCCACGGCGGTGATATCACCAACGCTGTCTCCGGGGAACAAGAATGGAGATGGCCTTTATCGTACACGCTCCGATCGTGTTTACAGGCCGGTCGTGAAGTGTCCGGACTATGTTTGACTTTACATGTTTCTCATCGGTTGTGATATTTGCTTAGCTTAGTTATGGGTATACAGTGTGGTTAATTGTTTAAGAGGAGGGATGTAGATTAGAGGCTCATGTTATGAGTCATGCGTTGTAGTTACACCCACTAGTTTATTAGTGTGGCACTCCGCTATCCTCCGCAGTTTGGAGGACACTCCCAAGTGAGAGCTTGTACTTGTTTGAATTTGAGAGCTTGTTTGTCTTGAATAAACAGTGTTTAACCTGACATGGCTGAGGTCTTTATTATCACAAGGGCCATAAATAACAGTCGTGATGCTAGTCGTAGGTACTCGTGACATCAAGTAGGTTTTTTCTAGCATGATGAAAAATGTCCACGAGTAAAAAAGGACACAAATTACCTCGTGAAAGTGGGACAGGCCCTTTAGGAAGCTTAAGACTATTGTGCAAGTGTGCACAAATGCAGACTGCCCAGAAAGCTATCAATGTACTGCTCGATTTAGTACTTAAGCTTTTAGAGGATCAAATAACTGCAGAATATTGGAAAAGCAACAATGGCAAAATAACGAATTAATTTCTATGATCCAAATGAATGACTGCACAATTAATTAAATTTAAAGAGGTGAGTGACTGTCTCGTGTTGGGGATGGCCAATGCCTGGTACTCTTGTGACTGGAATATTACTTGACACATGTATGCCATTGCCTGAGTGTTATTGTAGCCTTGCTTGATGCAATCACATGGATGAATGATATGTTATTGTCACATGAGGTACAGTGAAAAGCTTTGATTTGCACACAACCTGGGCAGTGTACAAGTGTGGGTGTCGGCATAGTTACAAAAGTATCGAACGGATCTATCTCCTGCCTGCTGCTGCACATGGCAGAGATTCCCCCTCCCACCCCCCTCCCACTAGCCAGATCCCCCTTTGTTCTCTGCAGCCACCCACCCACGACCGGTCCCCTAATTGTTCACGACGGCTCTCTGCCGGGTCCTTCTTTGTTCTTCACCCCCCTCCCCACTCTGGGATCCGCCATTGTTTGTGGCAGACCTCCACCTTGTCCCCCCCATCCCTCACGCTGATCCACCTCGCACTCGGTCCCTCCTCACTCTTGGTGGTGCGGTTCTGTCGATGCTAGTGGCTCGGGGATGATTTGGAGCCTGTGGTGGGTGAGCCAGATCCTCCGTCTTCGGCACGTGGCGGATGAGCCTGGCCTGCTCACTGGGAGTGTCCAGGCCCGCAGCTTACTGGGAGTGTCCCAACCAACAGTCACAGAGTGATACAGTGTTGAAACAGGCCCTTCGGCCCAACTCGCCCACACCCGCCAACATGTCCCAGCTGCACTAGTCCCAACTGCCTGCGTTTGGTCCATATCCCTCCAAACCCGTCCTATCCATGTACCTGTCCAACTGTTTCTTTAACGTTGGCATAGTCCCACCCTCAACTACCTCCTCTGGCAGCTTGTTCCATACACCCAAAACCCTTGGTGTGAAAAAATTACCCCTCAGATTCCTATTAAATCTTTTCACCTTAAACCAATGTCCTCTGGTCCTCAATTCACTTATTCTGGGCAAGAGACTCTGTGCATCTACCCAATCTATTGTCCTCATGATTTTATACACCTCAATAAGATCACCCATCGTACTCCTGCGCTCCAAGAATACTCAACCTCTCCCTATAGTTCAGACTAATTAGCCCTTGTAAATCATCTCTGTGCTATAGCCAGCTTGACAACATCTGTCCTATAACATGGTGCCCAGAATTGAACACAATAAAACACATGACCTCCCAACTTGTATACTCAATACTTTGATAGATGAAGGCCGATATGCCAAACGCCTTTTTGACCTATGACTCCACCCTCAAGGAACCATGCACCTGTACACCTAGATCCCTCTGCTCTACTACACTCCTCAGAGGTCTACCATTCACTGTGTTGGTCCTGCCCATGTTAGACTTCCCAAAATGCAACACCTCACATTTCTCTGTATTAAATTCCATCAACCATTCCTCAGCCCACCTGGCCAATCGATCAAGATCCTGCTGCAATTTTTCACAACCATCTTCACTATCTACAAAACCACCCACTTTTGTATCATCTGCAAATTTGCTAATCTTGTCATGTACGTTCTCAACCAAATCATTGATATAGATGACAAACAGTAACGGGCCCAGCACCGAACCCTGAGGCACACCACTGGTCACAGGCCTCCAGTCCGAGAAGCAACCTTTCACCATCACCCTGTGCTTCCTTCCATGGAGCCAGTTTTATATTCATTCAGGGTAGACAAAAGTGTCTGGAGAAACGCAGCGGGTGCAGCAGCATCTATGGAGCGAAGGAAATAGGCAAAGTTTCGGGCTGAAACCCTTCTTCAGACTGATGTGGGGTGGGTGGGGGGAGGAGAGAAGAAAGGAGAAAGGAAGAGGAGGAGCCCGAGGGCTGAGGGAGAGCTGAGAAGGGGAGGAGTCAGCAAGGGCTACCGGAAATTGGAGGTCAATGTTTATGTCGCTAGGGTGCGGACTGCCCAAGCGGAATATGAGGTGCTGCTCCTCCAATTTCCAGTGGTGCTCACTCTGGCCATGGAGGAGGCCCAGGACAGAGAGGTCGGATTCTGAATGGGAGGGGGAGTTGAAGTGCTGAGCCACCGGGAGATCAGGTTGGTTAATGCGGGCTGAGCGGAGGTGTTCGGCGAAACATTCGCCAAGCCAACGCTTGGTCTCACCGATGTAGGTCAGCTGACATCTAGAGCAGCGGATGCAATAGATGAGGTTGAAGGAGATGCAGGTGAACCTGTGTCGCACCTGGAACAACTGCTTGGGTCCTTGAATGGAGTCGAGGGGGCAGGTAAAGGGACAAGTGTAGCATCTCTTGCGGTTGCAAGGGAAAGTGCCCGGGGAGGGGGTGGTGCAGGAGGGAAGGAGAGAATTGACCAGAGAGTTATGGAGGGAGCGGTCTTTGCAGAAAGCAGATAGGGGGGGAGATGGGAAGATGTGGCGAGTGGTGGGGTCATGTTGGAGGTGGCGAAACTGACGGAGGACTATTTGTTGTATGTGACGGCTAGTGGGGTGAAAGGTGAGGACTAGGGGGCTCTGCGCTTGTTACGAGTTGGGGGATGAGGAGAGAGAGCAGTGTTGCGGGGTATGGAAGAGACCCTGGTGAGAGCCTCATCTATAGTGGGGGAGAGGAACCCCCGTTCCCTGAAGAATGCGGTCATTTCTGATGCCCTGGTGTGGAACACCTCATCCTGGGAGCAGATGCGGCGTAGACGGAAGAATTGGAAGTAGGGAATGGAGTCCTTACAGGAAGCAGGGTGGGAAGAAGAATAGTCTAGATAGCCATGGGAGTCAGTGGGTTTATAGTGGATGTTGGTCAGAAGTCTATCACCTGCGATGGAGATAGTGAGGTCAAGAAATGGTAGGGAAGTGTCGGAAATGGTGAGTTGAGTGCCGGATGGAAGTTAGTGGTGAAGCGGATGAAGTCAGTCAGTTGTGGGTGTGCAGGAGGTGGCACCAAAGCAGTCGTCAATGTAACGGAGGTAGAGGTCGGGGATGGGGCCCTGGTATGTATTGAACAAGGATTGTTCAACGTACCCTACAAAGAGGCAGGAGTAGCTGGGGCCCATGCACATGCCATAACTACGCCTTGTGTTTGGAGGAAATGGGAGGAATCAAACGAAAAGTTATTAAGGGTAAGGACCAACTCCACTAGGCGGAGGAGAGAATCAGTGGACGGGTATAGGTTGATTCTCCGGTCGAGGAAGAACCGGAGGGCTTTGAGACCATCCTGGTGGTGGATGGAGGTGTAGAGTGACGTCCATGGTGAAGATAAGGGGATGGGGGCCTAGAGAATGGAATGCGCGGAGAAGACGGTGAGTGTCTGAGGTGTCTTCAACATAGATAGGTAGGGAGGGATTTATCCAGGGGGAATAGGATGGAGTCGAGGTATGTAGAAATAAGTTCAGTGGGACACGAACAGGCAGTTAAGAATAAAAAGATCTAAAGACGGTAGACCATAAGGTCCACGAGGAGGGGGTTCGTTGGAAACGGGGGAAGGGATCAGCAATGGGGGGTGAGGACTCCTTCCCATGGAAATTCGCTGTGAGGCGGAGGCGATGGTAGAAGAGCTCCAAGTCATGGTGGGCGAGGAACTCATTGAGAGGGTGGAGGGGGAACAAAGGGGTAGACGGGGAGAGGGAATGGAGAAGGGGAGAGTGGGAGGTCCCTCACGGTCCCAGGGCAGCGCTCCTGCCCGTCCAGTCGCCGTGCTTCACGCACACAGCCCCGGCTCCACCCCTCTCTCTTCCCGGGGAGACACGGTGAACAATACAGGGAGGGCCGGACTGGGGGTTGGAGCAACGTTTACAAACCTCGGCCTCAGCTCACACACGTTCGCCCGGACCCCGGCATCTGCTCCTGCCACCGGTCCTCTCCCTCCCTTCTCCATTTCCCTCCCTCCCTTCCCTTCTTACCTCCCTCCCTCCCTTCCCTTCCTTCCCTCCCTCCCTCCCTCCCTCCCTCCCTCCCTCCCTCCCTCCCTTCCCTCCCCTCCCTCCCTCCCTCCCTCCCTCCCTCCCTCCTCCCTCTCTCTCCCTCCTCCCTCCCTCCTTCTTCTCTCTCTCCTTTCTCTTTTTCTCCTTCCTTTTCCTCCCCTTCCTCCCTTCTTTCTCTCCTTCCTATCTCTCTTTTCCCTTCTCTCTTTCCCTCCCTCCCTTCTTTCTCTCCTTCCCTGCCTCCCTTCTTTCTCTACTTCCCTCCTCTCCTTCCCTCTCACACACACACATAGGGCTCTGGGGCCGGCAGCCGCTCTGTCCACACCGCATGCAGTTTTAACCCCGGCCCGGAGCCAGGAGCGGACCCGGGTGAGTGGGGGCGTTGGTGCCGCCTCCGGAGCTGCTGGGATGAATCTCGAGCTAAGGCTCCGCTCCGATGCCCGATCCCCGGGTCACTGACCCTCATCTCCCCCAGATCCCCGGCTGGACACAGAGCACCTGGGCCGGCCCGCATTCCCGGGGAGGGGGGGAGAGAGGGAAATGCTCCCTGGGCATCGCCAAGTCTCCACTCACTCTGGGTGTTGTCACCGCTTCACTGACACACACTCTCACACACAACCTAACACACACCCGTACACACACACACTGGCACACACACAAGGTTTAAAGGGATATGGACCAAATGCAGAAAAATGGGACTAGTTTAGATGAGGCACCTTGATCTGCACAGACAAGTTGGGATGAAGGGCCTGTTTCCATGCTGTTATGGCTAGTTTTCACGGGGCGACTTGACGCAAGATGTAGCCAGAGTGGAGTGGTCGTGGTCTAGCACGATATCACACGATATAACGGGGGTAGAGTAAAGAGTTCCCACGGTACTCGGCAATTCTGTCATTTTTGCGAGTGACTTGTCCGTCTCCCGATCTTTCCCGTTAATCGTGAATGAACATCGTGGACTGTAGTGTAGTTAATCACGTGGCACAAATGATGTTACTTTGTTGTCACACACTATATTGGTTTTTTTCACCCGAGCTCTTTAATGAGCTGAAGAATAATTTGTGTTTTTTTAGACAAATGTTGTTTGGTGTGATGCACCTTCTCTCAATATGTGCAAGAAGTCGTCTTTTTATTTTGTCAAATATGAATAAACACTGTATCTCACATTGACCGTGATGGTTGTGTTATTTTATGACCTACTGAGAGGTGAAACTTTCAGTCTGAAGAAGGCTCTCGACCTGAAACGCCACCCGTTCCTTCTCTCCAGAGATGCTGCCTGTCCTGCTGAGTTGCTCCAAGCAACTGGTGTCTATCTTGAAAGGACTGACCAGGACACACACTAACTCTCTCTCTTTTTG